>NC_082729.1:12529939-12664939 GCF_030144855.1 Hypanus sabinus | reverse complement strand
AGTAATCCCTTAGTTTTCCAAGCTGAATAAGCTTGATCTATAATGGAAGGGTGGATAAAACAATTAGATACAATAGGACTATTTAAAACGAATTGAATCAACCCAAAAAATCTCTGAAATTGAAACCATATACGCAAAGTATGTTTAACTATTGGGTTGTCAATTCGTTTCGGCAATTTAGAAAGAGCAAAAGGGAGAGAAGTCCCTAAAATAGAACCCAGAGCATAAGCTGATACAGATTTAGTTTCTAAACTCACCCAACAAGGGCCGAAAGATCCACCCCCATCTTTCAACCAACATAACAAATATCTAATATTAACTGCCCAATAGTAAAATCTGAAATTAGGTAATGCTAACCCGCCTTCCTTTTTTGCCTTCTGTAAATATATTTTACCCAACCTGGGATTTTTATTCTGCCATATACATGAAGAAATTTTAGAGTCAACATTAGTAAAAAAAGATTTCGAGATAAAAATTGGTATCGCTTGAAAAATATATAAAAACTTAGGTAAAATAACCATCTTAATAGCATTAATCCTACCTATTAGGGATAAAGATAAAGGTGACCACTTAGTAAACAAACCTTTAATCTGATCAAGTAAGGGTAAAAAATTAAATCTAAATAAATCTTTATGGTTTTTTGTGATTTTGATCCCTAAATAAGTTAAAGAATCATTAACTAATTTAAAAGGTAAATTTCCATAAATTGGGACCCGTTTATTCAAAGGAAACAATTCACTTTTATTAAGATTTAACTTATACCCAGAAAACTCACTAAATTGAGCCAATAATGATAAAACTGCTGGGATGGATTTCTCCGGGTTAGAAATGAATAGTAATAAATCATCTGCATACAAAGATAACTTATGAATGTCTGTCCCTCGATTAATACCCAAAATATCCTGTGATTGTCTGATGGCAATTGCCAAAGGTTCTAAGGCAATGTTGAATAGTAATGGACTAAGAGGACACCCTTGTCTAGTGCCCCGAAATAGGCGAAAAAAGGGAGATCTTTGATTATTGGTAAACACTGAGGCTACTGGAGTATGATAAATCAATTTAATCCATGATATAAATATCGGACTAAAATTAAACTTCTCCAACACATTAAATAAGTAAGGCCATTCAACTCTATCAAATGCTTTCTCCGCATCTAATAAAATCACGCATTCTGAAGTGTCATGTGAGGGAGTATAAACAATATTCAACAATCTCCTAATGTTAAAAAAAGAATAGCGATTTTTAATAAAACCGGTTTGATCATCTGAAATAATTTTGGGTAATACCTTCTCCAATCTAGATGCCAGTAACTTGGAAAAAATCTTGGAGTCTACATTCAATAAAGATATAGGTCTATAGGAAGCACAGTTAGTAGGGTCTTTATCTTTCTTCAATATTAGAGAAATGGAAGCTCTATAAAAAGATTGTAGGAGCCCCTCTTTCGGTCAGCTTGTGCGTGTGTCTTGAATAAAAGACTATCTTAACTATACCAGTTGTGTCTCTGCGGTAACTTTGTTAACATTACAACATGGTGTTTGATGAGCTCCTGCATGGTAGACATCAGAAAAGGAGAAGCCTATATAACACGAAGGGATCTAACGGCACATTTAAAGTCAGCTAAGTGACAAACAACAAAAAGTAATGGGGAGAGGAAATTTCATCGAGGGGGAGTCAATGGTTAGGGGGTTTAGGGAGTTTCTAAAAATTCAGACAAGGTGCCTTCCAATTCTCCTTCATTCAGCCCATTTAGTCTGATACATTAGTATTAGTCTGATTTATTATCTCTCTCAACCCCATTCTTCTGTTTCTGCCCATAATCTTACTAATTAACCATATAATAATTACAGCACAGAAACAGGCCATCTCGGCCCTTCTAGTCCATGCCGAACGCTTACTCTCACCTAGTCCCACTGACCTGCACTCAGCCCATAACCCTCCATTCCTTTCCTGTCCATATCGAACCTGCCTCTACCACTTCTACTGGAAGCTCATTCCACACAGCTAATTAAGAACTAAGAACCTCTGCTTTAAATATGCCCAACAGTCATCTGTGGCAATGAATCCCACAGATTCACTATTCTTTGGCTAATATCCGACAGTGCAAGACTGCATCATCAACTTAACAATTGGAATAGCTTTTAACTAAGAGGTACTGAATCAGCTGCCCACTTCAATCAAAACTTAGTGCCATAGAGTCGTAGAAAAGTACAGCACATAAACAGGGCTTTCGGCCCATTCAGTCCATGCTGAACCATTTAAACTATCTACTCCCATCGAACTGCACCTGGACCATAACCCTCCATACTCCTAGCATCCATGTACCTATCCAAACTTCTGATAAACGTTGAAACCGAGCTTGCAAGTGACACTTGCGCTGGCAGCTCATTCCACACTCTCATGACACTCTGAGTTAAGAAGTTTCCCCTCATGTTCCCCTTAAACTTTTCACCTTTCGCTCTTAATCCATGATTTCTAGTTGTAGTCCCACTCAACCTCAGTGGAAAACGCTTGCTTGTCCCTATACATTTACTCTATCTATACCCTCGTAATTCTGTATATCAAATCTCCCCTCAGTCTTTTACGTTCCAAGGAATAAAGTCCAAACCTATTCAATCTTTCCTTATAACTCAGGTCCTCCAGACCCAGCAACTTCCTTGTAAATTTTCTCTGTATTCTTTCAAATTTATTTACATCTTTCCTAAAGGTAGGTGTCCAAAACTGCAAATAATACTTCAAATTAGGCCTCACCATTGTCTTATACAAAATCAACATAACATCCCATCTCCTGCACTCAATACTTTGATTTATGAAGGCCAATGTGCGAAAAGCTTTCTTTACGACCCTATCTACCTGTGACACCATTTTCAATGAATTATGGACCTGTATTCCCAGATCCCCTTATCCTACAATCCTCCTTACTGCCCTCCATTTCACTGTGTAAGACCTACCCTGGCTGGACCTCCTGAAATGCAACACGTCCCACTTGTCTGCATTAAACTTTATGTGCCATTTCTTTGCCCATTTTTCCAGCTGGCCCAGATCCCACTGCAATACAGCCTTCCTCACTGTCCACTACACCCTCAATCTTGGTGTCATCTACAAATTTACTGATCCGGTTAACCATATAATCATCCAGATCATAGATATAGATGTCAAACAACAGTGGACCCAGCACTGATCCCTGCAGTACTCCACTCGGCCTCCAATCAGAGAGGCAACCATCTCATATCACTCTCTGGCTTCTCCCACAAAGCAAATGTCTAATCCAATTTACTATCTAATCTTGAATGCTGAGTGACTGAACCTTCTTGACCCACCTCCCATGCAGGACTTTGACAAATGCCTTCTAAAGTCTATGTAGGCAACATCCACTACCTTGCCTTCATCAACTTCCCTGGTAACTTCCTTGAAAAACTCTGTAAGGTTGGTTAGATATGACCTACCACGCATGAAACCATGCTGGCTATCCTTAATCAGTCCATGTCTATCCAAATACTCATTTATCTGGTCCTTTAGAATACTTTCCAATAACTTTCCCACAACTGATGTCAGACTCACTGGCCTATAATTTTCTGATTTATTTTTAGAGCCTTTCTTGAACAGTGAACACCATTGGCTATCATCCAATCCTCTGGTACCCCACCTGTTGTTAAGGATGATTTAAATATCTCTGCTAGGGCCCAGCAATTTCTGCAATTGTCTCCCACTGTGTTTGAGGGAACGCCTTGTCAGGCCTTGGAGATTTATCCACTCTAATTGCCTCAGGGCAGCAAAGGCTTTCTCCTCTGTAATCTGGACTGCGTCCATGAAGTTGATGCCACTTTCCCTCATTGCTATAGGCTATCTCCATCTCCTAAGTAAATACAGATGCAAAAAAATTCATTTAAGATTTCCCCATATCTTTTGGCTCTGAACATGGATGACCATTCTGATCTTCCAGAGGACCAGTTTTGTCCCTTGCAATCCTTTTACTCTTAATATATCCATTGAATCCCTCAGGATTCTCCTTCACTTGGTCTGGTAGGGCAACCTCATGCATTCTTTTAGCCTTCCTGATTTCTTTCTTCAGTGTTCTCATGCATTTCCTAAACTTCTCAAGAACCTCCTTTGTTTCCGCCTGCCTATACTTGCTATGCACCTCCTTCTTTTTCTTAACCAGGGCCTCAATATCTCTCGAAAACCAACATTCCCTACACCTGTTACCTTCACCTTTTAGTCTGACAGGCAGGTACAAGCTTTGTACTCTCAAAGTTTGATGACCTCCCACATACCAAGTACACTTTTGCTAGAAAGCGGCCTGCCCCAATCTACACTTGCCAGATCCTTTCTGATACCATCAAAATTGGCCTTCCCCCAATTTAGAACCTCAACTCTTGGAGCAGACCTATCTTTTTTTGCATATTTACTTTGAAATGAATGGTGTTGTGATCACTAGGTACGAAGTGTTCTCCTATACAAATTTCTGTCACCCGCCCTGTCTCATTCCCTAATAGCAGATCACACACTTTCACGCTGGAACTTCTATATACGATTAAGGAAATTTTCCTGAACACTTTTGACAAAATCTATCCCATCTAGACCTTCCACAGTATGGGAGTCCCGGTCAATATGTGGAAAGTTAAAATCACCTACTGTAACATCCTTACGTTTCTTGCAACGGTCTGTAAGCTCTCTGCAAATTTGTTCCTCTAAATCCCTCAGTCTGAAGGGTGGTCCGTAATATAGGTCCATTAACATGGTCATACATTTCTTATTCTTCAATTCCATGCGTAACGCCTCACTAAACGAGTTCTCCCGTCTGTCCTGACTAGTAACGCCACCCCTCCTCCTATAATCCCTTCCACTCTGTCGCATCTAAAACAATAGAACCCTGGAACATTGAGATGTCAGTCCTGCCCCTCTTGCAACCAAGTCTCACCAATGGCTACAATATCATATTTCCAGGTGTTAATCCATACCTTGAGCTCACCTGCCTTTCAAATGATACTTCTTGCATTGAAATATATGCAGCCCAGGACATTAGTCACACCATACTCAACCATTTGGTTTTAGTTCCTGACTTTGTCTAAGGTCTTGACAACGTCTATGTCCCTCAGCTTCCCAACCCCCTGCAATTCTAGTTTACCTCCCCCCCACCCATGCAGCACGAGGAAACCTTCCTGCTTGGATATTAGTTCCCATCTCAGGTGCAAATCGTCTCTTCTGTACGGGTCCCACCTTCCCTTGAAGAGAGCCAATGATCCATAAATCTTAGGACCTCCCTCCTACATCAACTCCTTAGCCATGTATTAAACTTCAGGCCTCACAGGCATGTAGGTTAATGAGGATTGATAAAATAAGTGGGAGTTTTTTCAGCTAATTATTGAATTAATTGGGTAGTAAACAGGTTATAATGAGATAATTTTACATCATTGTTAATGCAAATGAGGAATCATAAACAGAGCAGGTACTACAAGAGCAACATCATGGAGATGTCATTTCCTTACACCACATGTTGGACGTTTGTTATGTTGCCAGGCAATACCAATCACCTGCAGGTAATATGGGAGTGCTTGGTTCAGAATTGCAAAATATAACAATAGGGTTCAAGGAATTAATTAGAGATACTTCCTGTGACATTTCACCACAAAGAATGAAGTGGTTTAAGAAGCTGACTCACTTCTCAAGATGCCTAACTTGAGTACAAAGTAAGAAGGAAAAAGTACAAATTTAGAATCAAAGTATATACAGTGCAGGTCACCATATCCAACCCTGAGGTTTGTCTTCTTGCAGGCGGACAGAGCAAGCAGTAGAATCAGTGGAAGACTACACCCAACAGGATGGACAAGCAGCCAAGGTGTGGAAAAGCAATAAGCCATGCAAGTGCAAAAGAGGGAGAAAAAAATCATAAGTATCAAGAACATGAGATGAAGAGCCCTTTAAAGTGAGTCCATGGTTTGTAGGAACAGTTCACTGATGGGGCAAGTGAAGTTCAAAAGCCTGGTGGTTTAGAGGTAGTAGCTGTTCCCGAACATGGTGGCATGGGTCCTGAGGCTCCTGTATCTTTTTGCTGATGGCAGCAGCAAGAAGAGAGCGTGTCCTGGGTGGTGGACGACCTTGATGATGGATGCTGCTTTCCTGCAACAACGCCCCATGTAGATGTGCTCAATGGTGGGAAGGCTTTACCTGTGAGGGACCCGGCCAGATCCTCTACGTTTTCTAGGCTGTGATGCAACCAGCCAATATACCCTCCACTACACATCTATAGAGGTCTGGCAAAGTTGTAGACGTCATGGTGGATCTTTGAAAACTTCCAAGGAAGTAGAGTCACCATCGATGATTCTTCATACTTGCGCTTACAATATGTGCTGAGCAGATCCTCTGAAATTATAACACCGAGGAATTTACATTTGCTATCCTTCTCCACCTCTGATACTCTGATGAGGACTGACTCATGGACCTCCAATTTCCTCCTCCTAATGTCAATAATCAGCTCCTTGGTCTTGCTGACATAGAGCGAGAAGTTGTTGTTGTGGCACCACTCAGCCAGATTTTCAATCTCCCTCCAATGTGCTGATTCATCCCCACGTTTGATTCAGCCTACGACAGTGGTGTCGACAGCAGACTTAAATCTGACATTGGAGTTGTGCTTGACCTCACAGTCACAGGTAGAAAGTGAGTAGAGCAGAGGTTAAGCACACAGCCTCATGGTGCAGATTGTGGAGGAGATGTCATTGCCAATCCAAACTGACTGGGGTCAGCAAGTGAGGAAATCGAGGGTCCAATTGCATAAGGTGGTATTGAGGCCAAGGTCTTGAGGCTTATTGATCCTAACCAGTTAGGATGGGCAGAGATGATAAGATCACAAGACCATAAGATTTCGGAGCAGAAGAAGGCCATTCAGCCCATCATTCTCACTCCCCTGCTGTCTCCCCATACCCTTTGATGCCCTAGCTAATCAAAAACCTATCTATCACTGCCTTAAATACACCTGATGACTTGGCCTCAACAGCCGCTCGTGGTAACAGATTCCACAGATTTACCAACCTCTGACTAAAGTAATTTCTCCGCATCTTAGTTCTAAATGGACGTCCTTCAATCCTGAAGTCGTGCCCTCTTGTCCTAGACTCCCCTACCAAGGGAAATAACTTTGCCATATCTAATCTGTTCAGGCCTTTTAATGTCCTTGTTGGTATTCAGTTAATGAATAAAAGCTTTCAGGTTTAACCTGATCTTAGTCTAAGGATTGACTGGGTGGTAGAGGAGTTCCGGTCAGACCCCGCATGTCTCCACTGAGTCTGACGAAATGTAACATTGAGTGTATATTAAATAAGGCAGCCACCATCCGGGAGTAACCTCTCCCAGCAGGGTGGGTAACTCAGCCCAGTAGACAATGTGACAACAGGCATCCAAAAATCAATTCATTTCCTTTCCAGAGATCTTCACACTTAGACTAACTTTCACCGTATAGAAAGGAATTGTCAAACTTTCTTTATTTATTAATTAGAGGTACAGCACAATAACAGGCAGGCCGCACCGCACAATTGCACCCGTGTGACCAATTAAACTACTTACTCATAATGCTTTGAAATATGGGAGGATACTGGATTACCCAGAACGTACAAACTCCTTACAAGCAGCAGTGGGAATTGAACCTGGGTCGCTGATACTGTAAATCGTTGTGCTAACCACTACGTTGCTGTGCCGCCTAATGTAACCTAATGTGTACTGTGTCATATGACATCATCATTATGTGCCGTGTCATATAACATAGGCGATCATGGTCTTCCCATGACCATGATTGCAAATTTTTCTACAGAAGTGGTTTGCCATTGCCTCCTTCTGGGCAGTATCTTTACAAGACGGGTGACTCCAGCCATTATCAATATTCTTCAGAGATTGTCCTGCCTGGCGTCAGTGGTCGCATAACCAGGACTTGTGATACGGACCGGGACATCTTCAAGGAGCAGTGCCTCAGAAAGCCAGTATCTATCATTGAGGACCCCCATCACTCAGGTCATACCCTCTTCTCAGTGCTACCATCTGGAAGGAGGTCCAGAAGCCTGAAGGCACACACTCAACGAATCAGGAACAGCTTCTTCCCTTTTGCCATCCGATTTCTGAATGGACATTGAACCCATGAACACTACCTCACTACTTTTTAAGAATGTTTATTTTTACACTACGAATTTAACTATTTAATACTTACGGGAAATCACAGTTTCTTCTCTCTCTATGATTGTGTGTTGGACACTATTGCACATTGGTAAATTATTATGGTGTATATTATTATTCTGGACTTTGTTATTAGTTAATATTATTTTATATGTATTATTATTAATAATAATAATTATTATTATTGCTAAGTGTGTTTTTAAGTGTTGTTGCTGTATTGAAATAATTTCCCACTTGGGATAAATAAAGTTATTATAATAATAATAATAATTATTATTATTACATTGTACTGTTACTGCTAAGTTAACAAATTTCATGACACATGCCGGTGATAATAAACCAGATTCTGCTCATATGACCATCCAAATCATCCCATGACTTCATGTGACCCTGATCTGGGGTTGCTAAGCAGGTTCTACACCTTGTCCAACAGTGACCTGCAGCTCGAGGAGGGAAGGATCGATTGCTTTATGCTTCATTTGCTAGAGAGATATATCCACCCCATCACCCGATGTATAGTTTTCCATATGTGCTATCGTATTTCCTTCTTTTCCTGTATATACCCACAAGAAAATGAATCTCAAGGTTGTGTATGATAACATATATGAACTTTTCAGTAAATTTAGTTTGACTTTAACTTTGATTGAGACAAAATTCAAATCATGTATCCAGACAAGCCATCATTAAGGACTCTGCAAGTAACTTTAAATTTAAATTTCTAACAAGTAAAAGGGATAAAAACCTACTTAGCATGAATTTAGAAAATGCACTTTCCCTATGTTATTTCCACAGGCTGTCCAGAGTCCAACTCTTATTGCTGATTTACTGATAAGATGATGAGAAGCATTGATCATATGGATAATCAGAGGCTTTTTCCCACGGCTGAAATGGCTAACACGAGAGGGCACAGTTTTAAGGTGCTTGGAAGTAGGTTCAGAGGAGATGTCAGGGGTAAGTTTTTTTATACAGAGTGGTGAGTGCGTGGAATGGGATGCCGACAACAGTGGTGGGGGCAGATACGATACAGTCTTTTAAGAGACTCCTGCAAAGGTACATAGAGCTCAGAAAAATAAAGGGCTATGTGTAACCCTAGGTAATTTCTGAGGTAAGGACAACGTTCGGCACAACTTTGTGGGCCGAAGGGCCTGTATTGTGCAGTAGGTTTTCTATGTTTCTATCAGTTCCCTCGGAAATCCAACAAGCCACCTTTGTTCTAAAAGTGATTGCTCCTGTGTAAAGAGACATCTTATTTCATGGAAGATTTGTAGAATTCTTGTTATTTATGACAATTCTGTTGTAGATAAAGGAAGAGTTTATTCATGTTTTAAATTTATTCAAATCTTACATCCATCCCACAACTTGAGGGAGTGAAAATCTTTGCGTTATAACTCCGTTGCAAGGTTCCATATTCGATCCAAGAACAAATATGCAAGAATAAGTGCAAGAACAAATATGATTTCAGGTTACTTTCCCTCCTGCCTGTTACGCCGCTGGCATTTAGGACATCGATGAAGGTCCCCCATCTCTGTTTGTGTTCAGGGCTTCCCTCATCGAGTCAGTAGTCAGTCACGCAAGACCCGGGTGGAGACTCAGGAATACCGTCACACTCAGATGTAGAAGGATTATTCATTGCTATTTCCGAAACAATTTTGTTTGATCAGTCAGGGTTGTTAGCCCTGAGCTGAACCCCTGAACCTGGAGGACTGGTGGACCACTCTTAGTCTGGCCTCTACCCTTTGACCTGTTTGGCACGGGTGACACCACCAAGAGTCAAAGCATAAAGCCCAGACTCCAGCCAGCATAGCTCTCCAGGTCATTGAGGCATGCAAGCCCCCAAACCCTACGACAAGGTCATAGTCCTCATGGAAAGGATTTCAGGTTAATTTTGGTTTAATTTGGTTTCAAGTCTAATTTTATTTTAGGAAGAAATCAAGCCACCTTATTTAAATCGGTTGACTCACAGAGCTCAGGATTTTTTTGGTAACCAGAAAGTAGGATTTAATGACACAGTGATGCAACTTGTCTCAAAGTTTGAGCAACAAGGTTTCAATTCGGACCTCTGGCATATCTCCCTGTGACTGTGTGGGTTCCCCCGAATACTCCGCCTTTAACCCACATTCCGAGAATGTGGGGACGGGAGGTTAATTGCAGTGTGTCCTGATGTGTAAGTGAGCAGCAGACTCTGGGAATTTGTTGGGAATGTGGGAAGATTAGGATGACTGGGAAAATGCGATGATTCTGTCAACCACTGTAGAGAAGATGGGCCAAAATGGCCTCCTTCCGTACGGGAAGGAAATAAAGAAATCTTTCCTAATACGTCTGTCCACATGTTTATAGAAAATATGTGGGCAGCACAGTAGCGCCGTGGACAGTGTAACGCTATTACAGTGCCAGTGACCTGGGTTCAAATCAGCCGCTGTCTCTAAGGAATCTGTACAGTCTCCCCGTAGGCCTGTGTTCCTTATGGATGCTTCAGTTTGCTCCCACATCCCAAAGACGTACGGGTTAGTAGTTAGCTCATCACATGGCTATAACTGGGCGATGAGGACTCACCGGTAATATTTTGTTTTATGTTCTGTGTGTGATACATGTTTTGTGGCTGGAGGAATGTAGTTTATTTGGTTGTAAGATACTGTGTAAGTCTCAGGCACATATACATATACTGTATATATATGGACACAATACATACACACACACACACACGCATATATATACATATACGTGCCTAAGGCTTTTGCACAGTACTGTGTTTGTCAACATGGAGCAGAGAGCGAGTTTGTAAATCAAGTTTTTTTTTACGGCAGCAGTACAGTGCAATACATAGAATTATTACTATGCTGTGCAAAAGTCTTAGGCGCCCAGCTATATATACATGCTCAAGACTTTTGCATGATACTGTATATATGGACAGTCAGTTGCAATAAACTAAAACTGCCATTTTAATGAATATACAGGTAGAAAAGGGTTAGACGGATATGGGCTAAGTGGAGGAAAATGTGGTTAACAAAGATTGGTATCTTGGCTAGCGTGGATGAGTTGGGCTGAAAGGCCTGTTTCTATGTTATAGGACAAGGGAAGAGTGATGGAAAAGCCAATGGGTTCCTCTTATAGAGAGAAGGCTATCATGAGAGGCCAGCAAAATCATGGTCAAATACCCTGACAAAGTGACCCCCTACACAACCCAGTCCTTAGCATCTACATAATTTACTAGAAATCAGCTGGTCAGCCAAAATGATATTTAATTTTCTCCTGATATACCGCACCTCATCCAGAGACTGAGCTGATTTGTTAGAAAACCCGTCTTTCCCATTGAGTGATATCCAAAATCTTGAGAGGCTCAAAGGTAGGAGGCACCACACATAATAGAGTTGCTACTGAGTGTATACTTAAAGAAGAATGCCTTTGGAGGGAAAATACTTTGGCTGTTCTGCGCTCTGTATCATTCTGGATTCATGAGGATCAAATTAAAATCAAAGACGAAATCCAGGACTGAAATAGACGGAGCATGATGGTCGCATAGTGGACAGGGCCTACAGCAGTTATTACAGCTCGGGGTGTTCCAGAGTTCAGAGCTCAATTCCGGCGCCATTCCGTAAGGATTCGCTGTACGTCCTCCCCAGTGGAATGATCAAGGTTTCCCCGGATGCTCCGGTTTCCTCCCACAGTCTGAAGATGTACCGGGTAGGTGAATTGGTCATTGTAAGTTGTCCCGTGGTTCGGTTAGGGTGGGTCAGGTTAGTCAGAGATTCTTGGGGCCTCGTGGCTCGCTGGGCCGGAAGGGCCTGCTCCGCGCGGTACCGTTAAATAAATGAATGATTAAAATTAAACAAAATAAATTTTTTTAAATTGTCCCGTGATTCAGTTGGGGTGAATCTGCTTTGTTGGGTGGTTGGGTGGCTTGTCTTGAAGGGCCTACACTGCGCTGTATCACCAAATAAATAAACAGAAAACATTGGAAGCCGCAGATCAGAAAGCATCTGAAAGGAGAGAGTTAATGTTCTCCTTCTCTTGCTGCAGATACTGCTTGGCTGGTTTGATGTCTCCAGCATTCCTGCTGTTACTGTATCAGATGGTGGGGTGGAGATACATCTCCTCCAAAGGAGATGTAAGACTTTCTTCCCTCCACTAGCACACAGGTCACCCTTGGGAAGGTGTAGCACCTGCTTAGCCCCCAATCAGGGTCACGTGACCATGGGAGCAGGTGGTGGATTGTCGTATGAGCAGCTGGTGCACATCACAAGTCCTGGTTATGCGACCACTGGCAGGCAGACAATCTCTGAAGAATATTGATAATGGCTGGGGTCACCCGACTTGTGAAGACACTGCACAGAAGAAGGCAATAGCAAACCACTTCTGTAGAAAAATTTGCCAAGAACAAAAGTTTTTAGCCAGAGAGTAGTAATCTGTGGAATGCTCTGTCACAGACTGCGGTGGAGGCCAAGTCCATGCATAGCTTTAAGATGGACGTTGATCATTTCCTGATTGATCAGGGCATCAAAGGATATGGTGAGAAGGCAAGTGTATGGATTGAGTGGGATCCAGGATCAGCCATGATGGAATGGCAGAACAGACTCAATGGGCTGAATGGTCTAATTCTGCTCCTGTGTCTTACGGTCTTATGGTTATGCGACCACTGATGCCAAGCATTCAATCTCTGAAGAGTACTGATGATGGCCGGGGTCACCCGTCTTGTGAAGACACTGCCCAGAAGAAGGCAATGGCAAACCACTTCTGTAGAAAAAATTGCTGAGAACAATCATGGTCATTGAAAGACTGCGATCACCCACGTCAATACGACATGGCACATAATGATGATGTTGATATTACTGTGCCAGCCGTTGTCAAGTGTGCAGCTAGTGTTTGCAAAAGCCATAGATCACCTCAGTGTACATCTCCATCTTTTCTCATCAGCTTTATGTAAAAAAAACTGCTTGCCATTTCTATGTGATTGTATCATCACTTTTACTCCTTACTATATTCCACAGGGAAAATATATTGCTCACTTATTACAGGAGTGTGAAAATCACATCACAGTTGTTATTACACTCAGCCTCTAATGATCCATTGGGACTAACAGCAGTCAAGAGTTGCTGTCTCCACACCCGTGACTGTGTGGCTAGGCACAGTTCAAATGCCATCTATAAATTTGCTGATGACACAGCTATAGTTGGCAGAATTTCAGATGGTGATGAGGAGGCGTACAGGAGCGAGGTAGATCAGCTGTTTGAGTGGTGTCACAGCAACAACCTTGCACACAGCGTCAGTAAGACCAGGGATTTGATTGTGGGTTTCAGGAAGGGGAAGATGAGGGAACACATACCAGTCCTCATCGAGGGGTCAGAAGTGAAAAGTGTGAGCAATTTCAAGTTCCTGGGTGTCAATATCTTTGAGGATCCATCCTGGGCCCAGTATATCAGGTTGAGTTGGTGGTGAGGAAGACAAATGCCATGTTAGCATTCATTTCAAGAGGTCTGGAATACAAGAGCAAGGAGATGATGCTGAGGCTTTATCAGGCATTGGTGAGTATTGTGAACAGTTTTGGGCCCCTCATCTTAGAAAAGATGTGCTGGCATTGGAGAGGGTCCAGAGGAAGTTCACAAGAATGATTCCAGGAATGAAAAGGATATCATATGAGGAATGTTTGATGGCTCTGGGTCTGTACTGGCTGTAATTCAGAAGGATGAGGAGGGGGGGATCTCATTGAAACCTTTCAAATACTGAAAGGCCTAGACAGAGTAGATGTGGAAAGGATGTTTCCCATGGTGGAAGCGTGTAGGACAAGCGGGCACAGCCTCGGGAT
Organism: Hypanus sabinus; assembly: GCF_030144855.1. Taxonomy (NCBI): domain Eukaryota; kingdom Metazoa; phylum Chordata; class Chondrichthyes; order Myliobatiformes; family Dasyatidae; genus Hypanus; species Hypanus sabinus. The sequence goes on along the minus strand of NC_082729.1, from coordinate 12,650,985 downwards.
AGAGGGGCTCCCTTTCAAAACAGAGATGCGGAGAAATTTCTTTAGCCAAAGGGTGGTGAATTTGTGGAATTTGTTGCCACATACAGCTGTGGAGGCCAGGTTGATGGGTGTATTTAAGGCAGAGATTGATAAGTTCTTGATTGGACATGGCATCAAAGATTACGAGGAGAAGGCTGGGAACTGGGGTTGAGGAGGAGAAAAAAAAGGATCAGCTATGATTGAATGGCTGAGCAGACTCGATGGGCCACATGGCCTAGTTCTGCTCGTATGTCTTATGGTCTAACATTAAGGCAGTTACAAAGAATACACCGCAGCAGGTATATTTCATTAGGAGCTTGAGGAGATTTGGTATGTCATCAAAGACACTTGCAAATCTTTACGGATGTACCCTGGAGAGCATTCTAACTGGCTGCATCACCGTGTGGTATGGGGGATGGGGGCACTGAAAAGGATCGAAATAGGCTGCAGAATCAGCTCCATCATGGGCACTAACCTCCCCAGCATCCAGGACATCTTCAAGGAGAGATGCCTCGAAAAGGCGACATCTCAGCATTAAGGACCATCACCCAGGACATGCTCTTCTCATCGCAACCATCAGGGAGGAGGTACAGAAGCCTGAAGACACACACTCGGCGATTCAGGAACAGCTTCCTCCCCTCTGCCATCAGGGAGGAGGTACAGGAGCCTGAAGACACACACTCAACGATTCAGGAACAGCTTCTTCCCCTCTGCCATCAGGGAGGAGGTTCAGGAGCCAGAAGGCACACAGTCAACAATTCAGGAACAGCTTCTTCCCCTCTGCCATCAGGGAGGAGGTACAGGAGCCTGAAGGCACACACTCGGCGATTCAGGAACAGCTTCTTCCCCTCCGCCATCCAATTTCTGAATGGACATTGAACCCTTAAACACCACCTCCCTACTTTTTTTCTCTCTTTTTGCAATACTTATTTGAGTAGTGCAGAAGGGAGAGTGGCAACACCGTAGTGACGTGGTGAGCACAACACTTTAGAGTACCAGCGACCCGGATTCAATTCCCGCCGCTGCCTGTAAGGAGTTTGTACGTTCTCCTCGAGACCAAGTGGGTTTCCTCCGGGTGCTCCGGTTTCCTCTCACAGTCCAAAGACTGTAGGTTAATGGGTCATTGTAAATTATCCAGTGACTTGGCTAGGATTACGTCTTGGAATTGCTGAGCAGTGCGGCTCAAAGGGCCAAGGGGGCCTACTCCATACTGTATCTCAATTAACAAACACATTAACATACTGATGCACCATCAATAACTCACACTGAGACGTAAGGCGAGATATCGGCTTTTATTGACTGGAAGAACCAGGAGTGAGTGTCCATCATACTATGTCCTGGAGACTGAGGCCGAGCGTCAGGCCTCAATCGCCTTTATACAGGGGCCTGTGGGAGGAGCCACAGGAGCAGTCAGCAGGGGGCGTGTCCACAGGGGTCTGTGGGAGGAGCCAAAGGAGCAGTCAGCAGGGGGGCGTGTCCACAGGGGCCTGTGGGAGGAGCCACAGGAGCAGTCAGCAGGGGGCGTGTCCACAGGGGTCGTGTCCACAGGGGTCTGTGGGAGGAGCCACAGGAGCAGTCAGCAGGGGGCGTGTCCACAGGGGTCTGTGGGAGGAGCCACAGGAGCAGTCAGCAGGGGGGCGTGTCCACAGGGGTCTGTGGGAGGAGACACAGGAGCAGTCAGCAGGGGGCGTGTCCACATGGGTCTGTGGGAGGAGCCACAGGAGCAGTCAGCAGGGGGCGTGTCCACAGGGGTCTGTGGGAGGAGCCACAGGAGCAGTCAGCAGGGGGGGCGTGTCCAGACAGGCACATAGTTCACCACACATACAAATATAATATATATATACACACACTTTGTACCGATTCACAGTTTTTATTGTTATCTATTGCAATGTACTGCTGTCACATAACAACAAATTTCACAACATATTAATCCTGATTCTGATTCTGAGGGAGAATTTTCTACAAGGATTCAATCTTGTGCTTTTTTGTTGAGAGCTAAAGTCAAGTAGCTCTATAGGAGGTCAATTTGAACTCGAATGACAGTAAATCTTACTGTAAACAGACCTGCGGCTCATTGACCCTGCATTTGGGGAGCGCGAGGTTTGGTCTGGCTTGAGGCCATGGGAGGAGATGTTGCGAAGTTGATGACCTCTGTATTCCAATCCATCTGATCCGAGTTAGTGGCAGTAGAGTGGGCTGAAACTTAGAGAGATAAATCAGGAAACTTCATTCCTTCCTCCGTACTCCGCTCACATTCCACCGATGACTTCTGTGGTAAGGTGAGCGTACATTTGCAGATGTACAGTACTGTGTAGAACTCTTAGGCACATATCTATTGCTAGGGTGCCTAAGACTTTTGCACAGGACTGTATTTATCAAACTGGAGCGGACAGCGAGTTTGTAAATCTGGTGGGAGCAAAGGGATGTTGGGAATGGTGAAGATGGAGTGCCAGCGGAGGGGTGTGGGACAGGTGGCAGAGAAGGAGCGCCAGGGGCCGGGGGGTGGCATGGGTACAGACACACCCTTCTCTGAGACACCAGGCAAGGTCATTTGATTCCTAACAGATCATTACAGAATGTCTCTCTGGTACTTCCTGCTCCCTTCCCCTTTTCCCAATCACGATTCCCCTCTCCCTGCCCCCTTCCCACTCTCAGTCCACAAAGGAGATCCACATCAGAATCAGTTTATCATCACTCACATATGTCATGAAATTTTGTTTTTTTTTTCACAGAACAGTGCAATGCATAAGATTACTGCAGTACTGTGTACAGGGACTTACTCTTCTCAGACATCCATGAAACAAATAAAAGATACAAAGAATGAACGATAGAAATATCAGAACCCCAAAGCCCCCCTCCCCTCGCCCACACACACAGGCAGCAGCAGAAGTATCGATCCGCCCTCTCCCTGGACTTTCACCAGGAGAAATCACCTCCCCCCTCTGCCCAACCCACCAGGCACGCAACAGCAAAATCCCTCAAAGAGACCCTGATCTAGAGTCCATCAAAAACTGCAGTCCATAACCCAACACTTCGGTATCTCAGACAGGCTCTCTCACTAGCGAGTGAGTGAGGGGGAGAGAGAGAGGGGGGAGGGGGAGAAAGAGAAAGAGGGGGAGAGGGGAGAGAGAGGGAGAGGGAGAGAGTGAGAGAGAGAATGAGAGGGTGGAGAGAGAGAGAGAGAGAGAGAGATCGCTCCTCCAACAATGAGAGCAGGAAACCAGCAGACAAGAAAACTCAATTAGAACATACCAAAAGTCCATTTAATGCAAGGTGATCAAAGTGGGTCACTGTGCTGCTAAACTGTGGTGATTACGGTTTTGCCAGTTGGTTCAAGAACCAAATGTTTGAAGGTAAGTAGCTGTGTTTGAACCTTTTCCCAGGGCTGGAATGTCTAGCACGAGAGGGCACAATTTTAAGGTGCTTGGAAATAGGTACAGAGGGGATGTCAGGGGAAGTTTTTTTATGCAGAGAGTGGTGAGTGCGTGGAATGGGCTGCCAGTGACTGTGGTGGAGGCGGATACGATAGAGTCTTTTAAGAGACTCTTGGATAGGTACACAGAGCTTAGAAAAATAGAGGGCTATGGGAACCCTGGGTAATTTCTAAAGTAAATACATGTCTGTCACAGCATTGTGGGCCAAAGGCCCTGTAGGTTTTCTATGTTTCTATGATGCTGTGGGGTTTCAGGCTTCTCGACCTCCTCTCTAACGGAAGCTGCAAGAAAACGGCATCGCCTAGGTGGTGGGGATCTTGCGTGAAAGTTCTAGCCAGTTTATGATTTTTAGCTGTGGAACCTTGCTGTGTTGCGAAAGGGTTGCCAAAAAGGATGTGGGAACTTTAGAGGGAGAGCAGAGGAGATTTACCAGGATGCTGCTTGGATCAGAGAGCATATCTTATGAGGAAAGGTAGAGTAACATAGAAACATAGAAAACCTGCAGCACAATACAGGCCCTCCGGCCCACAAAGATAGAGCTTTTTTTATTTACTTTATTGTCACCAAACAATTGATACTAGAGCGTACAATCATCACAGCAATATTTGATTCTGCGCTTCGTGCTCCCTGAAGTACAAAACAAAGTAAATATAATAAAAATTTAAATTATAAATCATAATTAGAAAATAGAAAAGGGAAAGTAAGGTAATGTAAGTCAGGTCCAGATATTTGGAAGGTACAGCCCAGATCCGGGTCAGGATCAGTTCAGCAGTCTCATCACAGTTGGAAAGAAGCTGTTCCCAAATCTGGTCGTAGGTATCTTCAGGCTCCTGAACCTTCTCCCGGAGGGAAGAGGGACAAAAAGTGAAAGAGGATGAGAGGTGACTTGATAAAGATGTAGAAGATGGATAAAAGGCATAGATACAGTGAACGGCCAGAGACATCATTCCCAGAACAAGTAGGTCTCTTGTAAAGAGTGGTGGGTGCAGGGAACGTGCTGCCGGGGTGGTCGTACATCTGAGAGGCTCTTAGATTGCCACACAGAAGAGAAAAAAAGATTCAAAGATTCAAAGTACATTTATTATCATTCAACCCTGAGATCCGTTTTCCCGCAGACAACCACGAAACAAAGAAACATCAAGAAACCTATTCAAAGATAAAGATCAAACCCCCCCCAACATGAAAAAAAAACACAAATCGTGCAAACAGCCAAATAAAAAAGAGTGAGAAACACAGAATATAAAACACCACCCCACAACGTCATCAACAGGGTTCAGGTAGATCCAATTCAGTTCAATATAGAGCTGCATCATTCGTTATGTGCAGGCAGCCCTGATACAAATCGCACAAAGTCACAGCAGCAAAAGGCTCAACCAGAAACCAGAAACACGTCGTGACATGAACTATTGAGTCCGATAAACCGTGTCGATAAACCTTGCCCAGGACCAAAATGCAGGGCTGTGTTGGAGGAAAGGTTTAAGCTGATGTTAGAGTAGGTTAAAAGGTCAGCACAGCATTGTGGGCCGAAGGGCCTGTACTGTTCTAAGTTCTATGTACTGTATTCATAGTTCAGGAGTGTCTACATTTTCAAGGAGTGTCATTGGCTGAGAAACATTTTCAGATTGAGCTAAACAAATCTGCAGATACTGGAAATCCGAGCAACACACACACACAGAGTTTCTGGCCCGAAACATCAACTGTACTTTTTCCCATAGATGCTGCCTGGCCTGCAGAGTTCCTCCAGCATTTTGTGTGTGTTGCTCAGATTGAGCTAATATGGGATGCGTTATTGACTGAGAGCGTTTGGAATATCCCATCTAGAACAGCACAGCGAAAGGGCAGCTCGGGAACACGAGTGGTGATTATGGACATGAACCTCTGTGAAGAACAGAATAAAGGATTTTAAAAAAACAGCCTGGTGTATCAGCTCCAAACAATCATAAGATGCAACTGGCTCACTTACAGTGTAGAGTTTGCTGTCCCGTATCAGGTCGTTGTCAAAGGCAAAGGATCCACACCAGCTGACATCGATTACTTTTGCCTGGATTGTCTGAGACGGGGACTGGACTTTACAGAGTCCAGACTCAGACGCAACCGTCCATTTCCTTACCTAGCAGAGTTGAAAGTTCAAAGTAAATTCATGATCAAGGTACACATACAACCCTAAGAGTCATTTTCTGGTGGGCATTCTCGATAAGTCCATAATAGGATAATAACCATAACAGAATCAATGAAAGACCACACCAACTTGGGCGTTCAGCCAGAGTGTAAAAGACAACAAACTGTGCAAATACAAAAATAAATAATAATAATAATCATAATAATTAATAAATAAGCAATAAGTATCAGGAACATGAGATGAAGAGGCCTTGACCGTGAATCCATAGGTTGTGGGAACATTTCAACGATGGGGCAAGTGAATTTGATTGAAGTTTTCCCCTTTGGTTCAAGGATCTGGTGGTTGAGGGGTAATAACTATTCCTGAACCTGGTGGTGTGAGTCCTGAGGCTCCTGTACTTTCTTCTTAATGGCATTATCAAGAAGAGAGCATGTCCCGACTCCTTAGTGATAGTGGTGGGGGGTGGTCAGCAAGTATTCAAATTGCTTTACTTGAATGCCTACAAGCATAAGATATAGGAGCAGAATTGGGCAATTCAGTCATGGCTAATAGCATTTCTGTGCTCAACCCCATTCTCCTGCCTTCTCCCTGTAATCCCTAAATCCTGTCAAGACCAATCAAGAAATTCAGAATCAGAATTATACTTATTATCATTGCCTTACAGCCGAGACATTTTATTAGGTATATCTGTTTACCTGCTCGTTAATACAAGTATCTATTCAGTCAATCATGTGGCAGCAACTCAATGCATGAAAGCATGCAGACATGGTCAAGAGGTTCAGTTGTTGTTCAGACCAAAATCAGAATGGGTAAGAAATGTGATCGTGGAATAATTGTTGGTGTCGGCAGGGGTGGTTTGACCATCTCAGAATCTACTGCTCTCCTGGGATTTTCACGCACATCAGTCTCTAGAGTTTGCCAACAATGGCGTGAAAAACAAAAAAAAAGCACCCAGTGAGCAGCAGTTCTGTGGGTGAAAGTGCCTCGTTAATGAGAGGGATCAGAGGAGAATGGTTCAAACTGATAGGAAGGTAACAGTAACTCAAATAACAATCCATTACAACAATGGTATGCAGAAGAGCATCTCTGAATGTACAACATATCAAACTTTGAAGTGGTTGGGCTACAGCAGCAGAAGATCCCAAGTGTACACCCATTGGCCATTTTACTAGGTAGAATATGTACTTAATAAATCAGCCACTGAGTGTATATCTCTTAAAATCTGTTGTGTTATTTTTAGTTGTGAAATTTATCAGTTTTTGCACAATATAATCCTTGGCCTCCACAGCTTTCTGTGGCAAGAAATTACAGATTTACAATCCACTGGCTGAAGAAATTCTTCCTCAGCTCGGTTTGAAGGAGATGTCCCTTTATTCTCAGGCTGTGTCCTTGGATCCCTAACTCTCCTACTAATGGAATCCTGCTTTCCACGTTCACTATTTTCAGGTTATTCAGAATTCCCTGGGCATACAGGAATGAGATAGGTCAGCTGGTTGACTAGACCTCAGATAGGTCTGGGATGGAAAGGGGAGCAGACTCTGCAGCATAGACTCAGATGTTTGAAGTGTCACTGGATAACTTGTACTGTACCCTACAATATGCACTTTACATTGTTTATCTATGTGAAATTCATTTGTAGATTTAATTCTTACTTTCTGAAGTTATTGTATGTTATATGATGGGGGGGAGGTGTGTGGTTGGCACGGTAGTGTAGTGGTTAGCACAACACTTCACAGTACAAACGACCCAGGTTCAATTCCTGCCCCTGCCTGTAAGGAGTTTGTACGTTCTCCCCATGACCAGTTTCCTCCAGGTGCTCTGGTTTCCTCCCACACTCCAACGACCTACCCATTGATAGGTTGATTGGTCATTGTAAATTGTCCTGTGATTAGGCCGGGATTAAAAAATGGGGGGGGGGGGGGAGTTTACCAGGCAGTGTGACTCGAAGGCCTGTAAGAGCCTATTGCACGCTGTATCTGAATAACTAATATTTGTGTTATGGGTATGACTGTGCTTTACACCCTGGTCCAGAGAAACATTGTCTCATTTGGTGGTATACATGCAGATAGTTAAACGACAATAAACTTGATTTGACTTGATGTGAATATAATAAAGCTCATTCAGTGATGGAGCAGCCAACGATGGGGTTTGTGTTACCCTGAACAATAAAAATTGAGGCTGAATTGTGCTTCTTGATCTCGTCACTCAAGATTCAGTGTCACCCAACCCTGCCACATTGATCTGGCCCACGCCTTCACTAACCACGTCCAATATTGGATCTTCCTCCTCCTTACACGAGTCAGCTCATATGCGGGGGTGGGGCCAGGGTTAGTTGGGATGTGTGGGCCCTTGGACGTCAGGATTAGGGTTAAGGGTAAGATTGGGGATGTATATGTGTGGCTGGGGGGATCAGATTGTGGAGTTTAGTATCAGGAGATAAGTGGGTTTGTGGAGGATGAGGTTGCAGAACCACTTTAATCTGGCCCATGCTTTCATTAAGCTGGTCCAACACCAACTGGCTTAATTAGCCGGGTGTGCACTGGGACACATCGTCAGTAATGCAACCTGGGGTCTTCGGTGTTTCAGGTCTTTAATCTCTAGACACCCTCGTCCAGGGTTGATCAGGCCCGGCTTGTGTTTTTCCCACGTACCAAGATTATGAAAGTGGTGTCATTTCGGGGGAACAATAATGATGCAGTGTGAAGCAATGAATTCAGTGGTGATCATTAGAGATCCCTACATAATATGCACTTAGGTTTTTGTGAACTTTCCCTGACAATTATGGGCTGCACCTAAAAGTTACGATCCACTGCTAAGATGGGAAATACCGTGGAGGATGCATGTGACATCCATAAGTACATCAAGGGCAGACAGGGTTCCTGAACCAATCTCATCTGAAAGTAATCACCAGTGTGATCTACAGTGGGGAAGAAAGCACTACTGTACCCATGTGTGTACAAAAGTGAAGACTAACTGGTTGGATTTCTTGACTCAGGTCTACTTTTTTACTGGTGGGGGGGTTTGTCATTGCTTTGCTGCTGCTTGTGCGTGGGAGGGGGAGCTGGGGGTGCTTTGGGGTTCTAACGTTTAACTGTCATTCATTCTTTGGGCCACTCCTCTGTTTCTGTGGATGTTTGCGAAGAAGAAGAATTTCAGGGTGTATATTGTATGTATTTCTCTAACATTAACTGTACCTATTGAAACCTATTGAAATCAGAATCAGGTTTAATATCACTGGCATATATTGTGAAATTTTATCTTTTGCAGCATTAGTACATTGAGATACATATAATAAAAGCTATAAGTTACAGTAAGAAATGTCTATTAAAGAGTGCAAAAGGAGAGGGAAAATACAAAGATAGTATACATGGGTCCATTCAGAGATTGGAAGGCAGAGGAGGAGAAACTGCTACTGAAACTTTGAGTGAGTGCCTTCAGACTCCTGTACGCCCTCCTGATGGTAGCAATGAGAAGAGGGCATATCCCGGGGATGAGGGTCCTTAATGATGGACGCCATCTTTTTGAGGCCTTGCCTTTTGAAGGTGTCCAGGATGCTGGAGAGGCCAGTGCCCATGATCGAGCGGGCTGAGTTTACAACCTCCTGCGGCCTTCTCCGATCCTGTGCGGTCACCCCCTCCATACCCTACGGCGATGCAACCAGTTAGAATGCTCTCCGTGATACATCTGTAGAAATTTGCGAGTAGTCTTTGGTGACACAGCAAATCTCCTCAAACTCCTCATGAAACATAGCTGCCTTCTTTGCAATTGTGTCAAAATGCTGGGCCTAGGGTAGATCCTCAGAAATGTTGACACCCAAGAACTTGAAATTCTTCACTGTCTCCACTTCTGATCCTTCGATGAGGACTGGTGCATGTTCCCTCAACTTCCCCTTCATGAAGTCCATAATCATTTTCTTAATCTTACTGACATTGACTGCAAGGCTGTTGCTGTGACCCCAGTCAACCAGCTAATCTGTCCCACTCCTGTACACCTTCTCATCACCATCTGAAATTCTACCAACAATCTATTAAAAAAATTACAGATGGCTCTTGAGCTGAGCCCAGCCACACGATCGTGGGTGTAGAGAGAGTAGAGTAGTGGGCTAAACATGCATCCTTGAGGTGTGCAAATCTCTTCAGTACTGATGACATTTTCAGACTGATTCTGTAAATAATAATCTGGGAAGAGAAGTAGCTTACCCCTTTTTTCAGGAGATGAACTGCCGAGGTTTTTACTCCTGGCCTCTTCTTAGTGTCTTTCATGCTTAAATGGCAAATCATGACGGCAGAGCTAAGAGTGAGGAACAACCGGCAGCTGCACTGGATCCTACCCCTGTGGGTGCAGAGCAAAGTCACCAGCCAACTGGACTTTAATCCCAGTCGCTAGCTGTCGGTTGAACATTATGTTAATGGGACGTTCGATCACCCTGCAATGTGGCCTTGAAAGGGTGAAGACAAATGTTTGGATGTTTAACATGGTCAAAGATGGATAAATGCAAAGCCAAAAGTCAACAATGAATCAAACAATATTTTCCTAACTCGCCACAGATTTCACTCTCGGATTTTATGTTCAGTGGGGGAATTTACCTTGCTCTTTCATTGTTTCCCACTGCTGCTGGGTGCTGTGGATGAGAAATGAATAAGGAGATGGGCAGAATTTTAAACCGCTGGTTATTAACCAGCTACTCCAGACTAACTACGTTTAGCGCTGAAGTTCGTTGTCCTCTGTGAAGAGGTTTCAATGCCCTGAATTGCTAGTTTAACATTAACATACTAGAGGATCGAACTTCGTCAATTCATAAACATTTCTTCTACCAGCTTCCAGCACATTTGCAGAAAATTTGTGTTACCAGAAGAGTTAATAAGAGAATTCACAGGAAAAAAAAGCCACTGTGTTGTGGTGTATGGAAATTTGTCAAAATATTAGATGAAAGTCCGAACAATTCCAAGTGACACTTTAGCATGTAAGGTATCTGTACAAGTTAAGCATTGTAGGTTTGTTAATGTTTGCTAATAGCAGTTGGGTTCTTTTTGGCCTCAGTCACCAGTGCCATGAGAACAAAAGACCAAAGAGTTTACCAGCCTCTACGCGTCTCTCTGTGCTTGTGGATTGAACCCCTACTTATCGAGGCACCTTTCGGTCGGTTCTTGGGACTTCACCTTGACCGAGAAATCGCGGTCCCAGGGCGATTTCACGAGTCGGAATTCGGAGCTCCCCCAACCACATGGGCAATCAGGCCCCCCGACGACAGCAACAATCGAGTAGTGACTAGGAGTCACAAGCGCCGAAACCTTTGTAACTTACTGTGTAGTATTCAGTGTGGATTATTCGTGTTTTCAGTTTTGTGATGATAAATCAGGCTGAAGTTACTTCGTTAAGCTTATACACTTATTACCACATTTCCTGTACACTGGAATTGTTTGGGTCGACTGAGTCTGAGCAGTCCGGCCCATTACACAATCCTGACTAAGTTATAATGAAAGGACAGGTGTTACCAAAGACTTTTGTAATTAATTAATAAATCTGAAAATATCACTAGACTTTTGCAATTACTCCACAAGGAAGTGAAAAATCTCCCTCAGTTTCTTTCCCAAATGATCCAACGTAGAAAATATTTCCTGATCATAAATATGGAAAGAATTGCATTTATGTCTCACTGAGCTTTGCAGCCAGTGAGGAACTGTGGGAGTGCGCCTTATATCCCTGTTTGTTCCACTCTCAGCTTACGTTCACACCTTCCACTGGATGTTTTTGATAGAAGGAAATGGGGATTCTCAACTGCGGATGCGAGACCAAGCTTTAAGCCTCTCCACCCCCCATGCCCCTCCCCATTCAGCTGCCCATCCACTCTGAATCCTTGTCGACCCATGCAGCCAAATCGGTTCAACTGGAAGTCAGCAGACACGTTGCAAACCAGAGATGAAGCTAGCGCTCTTTCCGCTTTTAGTGTTAACACCGACCTTGCGGGCAGTCAGGTTTCCCGCAGAGTCCCTCTGAAGGGGGGTGGCGGGGTGCAGATACATCTCTACCAGTGGATGTGTATGGCTCTCCTTCCTTCTGCTAGCCAGCAGGTCGCCCTCGGGAAAGATGTGGCCTTCCTGCCTCCACCCCCCCCCCCCCCACACAATCAGGGTCACGAGAAGCCATGGGAGCAGGTGGTGGATGCTCGTATGAGCAGCCGATGCAGATCACAAGTCCTGGTTATGTGACCACTGACACCAGGCAGACAATCTCTGAAGAGTATTGATATTGGCTGGGGTCACTGTCTGGTAACAGCACTGCCCAGAAGAAGGCAATGGCATGCCATTTTGTAGAAAAGTCTGCCAAGAAGAAGCGTGGTCACGGAAGACTGTTTTGCTGAACACCTACGCTCTGTCCGCCAGAGAAAGCAGGATCTCCCAGTGGCCTCACATTTAATTCCACATCTCATTCCGATATATCTATCCATGGCCTCCTCTACTGTCAAGATGAAGCCACACTCAGGTTGGAGGAACAACACCTTATATTCCGTCTGGGTAGCCTCCAATCTGATGGCATGAACATTGACTTCTCTAACTTCTGTTAATGTCCCTCCTCCCCTTCTTACCCCATCCCTGATATAGTTAGTTTTTTCCCCCTCTCCTTTTTTTCTTTCTCTCTACCCATCACTCTGCCTGTTCTCCATCTCCCTCTGATGCTCCCCTCCCCCTTTCTTTCTCCCTTTTGCCAATCACCTTTGCAGCTCTCAGCTTTACCCCACCCCCTCTGGTCTTCTCCTATCATTTAGCATTTCCCCCTCCCCCTCCTACTTTCAAATCTCTTACTATCTTTCCTCTCAGTTAGTCGTGACGAAGGGTCTCGGCCCGAATCGTCGACAGCGCTTCTCCCTATAGATGCTGCCTGGCCTGCTGCGTTCCACCAGCATTTTGCGTGTGTTGCTTGGATCTCCAGCGTCTGCATATTTCCTTGTGTGTGGTCACGGAAAGACCATGATTGCCTACGTCGTACGACACGCCACATAACGAGTGAACAAACACCTAAAGGAAGCATGGGGGCAAAAAGGGGTTCACCTTTAATCTGATGTATCCCTGTCTGTCAGCCTCGATTCATTAAGCAATTCCTTTTCCTCTGACAACTGTGCTTAAATCAAAGATAATTCAATCCGAGGACATGGTCCCTTTGGGACGAGGAAGATACTATATCATAGAACACAGGAACAGGCCATTTAGCCCACAATGTTGTGCCTTACCAGCTAAAAAGCAAATCAAAACACCCAAACACTAATCCCTCCTACCAACAGCATGTCCACTTTCATGCGCCTATCCAAACGTCTCCTAAAGCCTCTAATGTATTTGTCTTTACCATCATAACAGGCGTCCACCACTCTGAGTAAAAAACATACCGCTCACATCCTCCTTTTACCCGACCCTCTCTCACCTTTAACGCATGCCCTCTGGTAACAGACATTTCAACCCTGGGAACCAGGTACTGCCTGTCTACTCTATCTATGTCTCTCATAATCTTATGAACCTCTATCAGATCTCTGGCGCTCCAGAGAAAACAACCCAAGTTTATCTAGCCTCGTGTGATAGCACGTGCCCTCTAAACCAGGCAGCATCCTAGTGAACCCCTTCTGCGCCCTCTCCAAAACCTCAACATCCCTCCTATAGTGAGGTGACCAGAATTGCATGCAGTACTCCACATGTGGCCTGAACAGAGTTTTATAGAGTTGCAGTGCCGGTCCCTTTTATTTATTTTTATGATAGTTATTTATTTAGAGAGATAGCTCAGTAAATGGCCCTTCTGCCCATTGGGCTTGTGCTGCCCAATTACACACCATGTGACCCATTAACCTACTAACCTGTACGTCTTTGGCATGTGGGATGAAACTGGGGCAGACAGAGGAAACCCATGAGGTCACACCAGGGGGTGGGGGTGTATGGGGAGAACAAACAACACCGAGCAAAAGTCAAGCACAGATGTATAGCTAAGGTGCCTAAGACTTTTGCACAGTGCTGTAGTAATTTTATGTATTACACTGTACTGCTGCCACAAAAAAACAAATTTCATGACAGATGTGAGTGATGATAAACCAGATTCTATTGTGGACTGAGAGTGGGAAGGGGACAGGGAGAGGGGAATCATGGTTGGGAAAAGGAGAAGGGAGAGGGGAGGGAGCGGGAAGCACCAGCCTGATATGGGAACACAAATGCCCCCGAACAAAAAGTTGTGGATATGGCCCAGTCCATCACCTTTCACCCTTAACCCATGACCTGTAGTTCTGGTCTCACCCGATCTCACTGGAAAAACCGTGCTTGCATTTACTGAACCCACGCTCCTCGTAATTTTGTTTCATTCATTAGATATGTGCCATGTCCTATGACATCATCATTATGTGCCGTGTTGTATGACGATCATGCCCACGATTGTTCTTGGCAAATTTTCCTACAAAGTGGTTTGCCGTTGCCTTCTTCTGGGCAGAGTTTTTTAAAGTTGGTTTCCCCTCATGTTCCCCTTAAACTTTTCACCTTTCAACCTTAGCCCATGAACTCTAGTTGTAGTCCCACTCAACCTCAGTGGTAAAAACCTCCATGCATTTACCCTATCTGCACCTGGAGGGACTACTGCACAGGATCGAAGTAAGCTGCGGAGAGCTGTAAACTTAACTCCGTCATGGGCACTAACCTCCGTAGCATCCAGAACATCTTCAAGGAGCAGTGCCTCAAAAAAGCGGCATCTATTATTAAGGACCCCCATCACCCAGGACGTGCCCTCTTCTCATTGCTATCATCAGGGAGGAGGTACAGGAGCCTGAAGGTACACACCCAACAATTCAGAAACAGCTTCTTCCTCTCTACCAGCCGATTTCTGAATGGACGTTGAACCCATTTACAGTACCTCACTACTTTTTTTATTTTTACTTTTGCACTACTTATTTAATTTATATTATATACATATTATATTGTATATAGTTAAATTAAATAATTAGTACAAATACTTAAATTAGTTAAATACTGTAATAGTTAAGTAAGTGTGTGTGTATATATATACACACACTTACTCTAATTCACAGTCTCTTTCTATGTATTGCATTGTACTGCTGCCGCTGTTTGCTAATTTCACAACATACGCTGGTGATATTAAACCTGATCCTGAGTCTGATTCCATACTTATTATAATTTTGTATACCTCTATCAAATCTCCTCCCAATCTTCCACATTCCTTCACCCCTCTGTAACAACATTCGTCTCCCTCTTCAGAGAAGCAGATTGAAAAAGTACCCTTGCGGAAGAGGCCTAAAGCTCTTCAGACTGTGACAGAAGGTCACTCAGTTAAGATGCGGCTCAGTGATGTGAGTCACATTAAGACTAAGCTACAGTCTTCTTTAATCAAATCGCTAGAGCGCAGATGACAAGAATGAAGTCCTGCCATTTGAGTCATAATCCGCCAAGGCTTAATGCAGGACACACACAAGCCTTAAGCTAAAAATACAAAGTGAATGTAACCAGCATCTAGCATCCAGTTATTAGTTCGTTAATTAGGGTAGCTTCGAAGACTTCATTACATAACAAATCAGATCAGCAAAAAAAAAGCTGATTTTAAGAGCATTACATTATTTATTTCTGGAAGCTATCTTGCTGACTTGTGAAGTGATCTTAGTTGCACAAGGTCGTCCTTTATAAACCTACCTGGCCACTTGACCTCACTGTGTGTTATGCAAGTCATAACCACTAGAAAGTCTGCAGATGCTGGAAATCCAAAGCAAGGCACACAAAGTGCTGGAGGAGCTCAGCAGGCCAGGCAGCATCTATGTCTTGAAGAAGTGGATCTTGGCCAGAAAGTTCATTTCCGTAGATGCTGCCTGACTCGCTGAGTTCCTCCAGCATTTTGTGCATATTGTTATGGGTAATACAATCCAGTTAGTTTAGTGGAGCCACCTCTGGCTGCTAAGCCAAAGTGTCCAATGTTAATCGGGGAATCTATTATCTATTCATGCCACACCTTCCCCCTTTTATATCCTGACATCTTCCATCCCAAAGACCTGATGCATTGAGGGATGTAGTCCTCTGAGGCCTACGTTCTTCAAAAAGGCGGCAGCCATTTTTAAGGACGCTCACTATCTGGGGCACACCTTCTTCTCAGTACTTCTTCTCAGGGAGGAAACACGGGAGCCTGAAGACCCCTCTTCTCATTACTAAAATCAGGGATGATTTTAGTAATGAGAAGTGTTTTAGGAACAGCATCTGCTGCTCTGCCATCATGTATGGTCCATGAACTCACGAACACTACCTCACCATTCCTCTTTTTGTACTAGTTACTTACTTCTATGTCTTGCTGCCACAAAACAACAAATTTCACGACGAGTCAATCATATTAAACTTGATTCTGATACTGACTTTAACATTCTACAACCCTTGAGAACCAAAATCAGCAGCACCCGCCCCCGCCCTTAACCAGGGGATGTGATACCAAGCAGAAGTCCACCTCAGCCAGCCCTCGCGTACAGAGCTGATATTACTGGTTACTTACTGTACCAGAAATTCAAACAAACCAATGCCGCTGCTGGCGACCCCCACCGATTGCAATTCTTGTGTGACACGCCCTTTGATCAATTCAATAACACTCCAAAAATTAGAAGAGCTGTATCCGATCCTTAATTAGTGGCTAGCAAAATATACAATCTTGAAGCGATGCAATTAAGTGTAATTTAGATACGACATGCCAGTGATCCCCAGAACCAAACTGCCCACAAGAAAGCACAAATGCATAGCTTATTCCCTTTGCTTTTGCCAAACCCACAACCACGTGACCAGTTACCATAATAAACGCGCAACACAGAACACAAAGCAGAAAGGAAGCTGATGCATGGCTCCTGCAATTACAATCAGATGAGAAGCCCAGTGAGTAGAGATCCAAATCTGTTGTTGCCTGCCTATTCTAAATAAATCACTTGCTCCTAAAGCTAAAGGTCACCTCGGCAATTTCTGCCTCCTGCTGTAAGAGAGGAGGCAATAAGGATCTCTGAAGTAGGTATCGAATCTAATGCAAATAAGTCAGAGACCTAGATACAGCTCAGCAAAAGGCCCTTCAAACCCTTTAACTGACCATGAATCGTTTTAATCTACTACCATCTGAAGGCACAAGATCTTTCAATTCCTGACCTGTTGTGTCTCTCTCTAAATACCTCTGGTGAACTACCTATACCTGTCTGGACATGCCCCCCCCCCCCCCGCTGACTGCTCCTGCGGCTCCTCCCACGGACACCTGTATAAAGGCGATTGGAGGCACAGCCCCTTCCTCAGTCTCCAGGGTGTTGTGTGATGGTCACTTGCTGCTTGTACTTTCTTCCAGCCAATAAAAGCCTACATCTCGCCTCACGTTTCCGAGAGTTATTGATGGTGCATCAATACCCCTTAAACATTGCTATTAAATCTGCTTCCATACTTCCCCCCCACTGCTACCCATCGGTAGTCTGTTTCAGAGGAATGCCGCTCTCTGTGTAAAAAATAACTTGCCTTGCAACCTTCCTTTAAACTTCCAGCCCCCCCTCCCACTACACACCTTAAATCTATGCCGTCTAGTATTTGACAATTCTATCACAGGATAGTGGGGTGGAGATATGCCTCCACCAAAAGGGGTGTAAGACTCTTCTTCCCTCCGCTGGCCTGCAGGTCACCCTTAGGCAAGGTGTAGCACCTGCTTAGCCCCCCAGACAGCATCATGTGAAGCCATGGGAGCAGGTGGATGGTCGTACGAGCAGCTGGTTATGTGACCACTGATGCCAGGTAGATAACCTTTGAAGAGTATTGATAATGGCTGGGATCACCCATCTGGAAAAGACTAGAAGGAGGCAATGGCAAACCACTTCTGTGGAAAAATGTGCCAAGAACAATCATTGGGTCATGAGACCATGCTCACCCACCTCATATAACACTGCACATAAAGATAATGTCATAAAACATAGCACATAATGATGATGTCATAAAACATAGCACATAATGATGATGTCATACGACACAGCACATGGAATTAACATTTTATCCACCCTATTGATGTCTCTCATAATTTCCCACA
Organism: Hypanus sabinus; assembly: GCF_030144855.1. Classification (NCBI taxonomy): domain Eukaryota; kingdom Metazoa; phylum Chordata; class Chondrichthyes; order Myliobatiformes; family Dasyatidae; genus Hypanus; species Hypanus sabinus. The sequence continues at coordinate 12,633,360 of NC_082729.1, read as the reverse complement.
CTTCAATAAGGTTTCCCTCAGCCTCTGAAACTCCAGAGAAAATGGAGTTTCTCCAGAGAAAAGGTTGTCCACACTCTCCTTGTAGCTAGCTCTTCAAACCAGACCACATCCTACTGAAATTATTCTGCACCCTGTCTAAGGCCTCCACGTCCTTCCTATAATTTGGTGATCAGTACAGCACTGACATTGGAAAGGGTTCACAGGAGTTCATGAAAATGATTCCAGGATTGAAAGGCTTGTCGTATGACTAGAGTTTGATGGCTTGCGACTCTACTCACTGGAGTTCAGAAGAATGTGGGGTGACCTCAATGAGACCTATCAAATGTTGAAAGGCCTCGATAGAGCGGATGTGGAGCGGATGTTTCCTATGATGGGAGAGTCTAAGATCAGAGGACACGGCCTCAGAATAGAGGAGTTTCCTTTTAGAATGGAGATAAGGAGGAATTTCTTTAGCTTGTGAGGGGTGAATCTGTGCAATTTATTACCACAGGCGGATGTGGAGGCCAAGCGTTTGGGTGTATTTAAGGTAGAGGTTGATAAGTTCTTCATCAGTCAGGGCATGAAGGGATGCGGGGAGAAGGCAGGAATTTGCGTCTGAGAGAGAAAATGGATCAATCATGTTGAAATGGAGGAACAGACCTCATGTCAAATAGCCTAATTCTGTTCCTATATCTTATGGTCTTTACGTCTAATTCCACATAATGTTCCTAATTACAATAGACAATAGACAATAGGTGCAGAAGTAGACCATTCGGCCCCTCGATTCTGCACCGCCATTCTGAGATCATGGCTGATCATTCACTATCAATACCCAGTCCCTGCCTTGTCCCCATATCCCTTGATTCCCCTATCCATCAGGTATCTATCCAGCTCCTTCTTGAAAGCATCCAGAGAATTGGCCTCCACCATCTTCCGAGGCAGTGCATTCCACACCTCCACAACTCTCTGGGAGAAGAAGCTCTTCCTCAACTCTGTTTTAAATAACTGACCTCTTATTCTCAATCCATGCCCTCTGGTACTGGACTCTCCCAACATCTGGAACATATTTCCTGCCTCAATCCTATCAAATCCTTTAATTATCTTAAACATTTCAATCAAATCCCCTCTCAATCTCCTCAATTCCAGCGTGTACAAGCCCAATCTCTGCAATCTCTCTACATAAGACAGCCCTGCCATCCCAGGAATCAACCTAGTGAATCTACGCTGCACTTCCTCAATTGCCAGAATGTCCTTCCTTAAACCTGGAGACCAAAACTGTACACAATATTCCAGGTGTGGTCTCACCAGGGCCCTGTACAAATGCAAAAGGACATCCTTGCTCTTGTATTCAATTCCCCTTGTAACAAAGGCCAACATTCCATTTGCCCTCTTCACTGCCTGTTGCACTTGCTCATTCACCTTCATTGACTGGTGAACTAGGACTCCCAGGTCTCTTTGCATTTCTCCCTTACCTAACTCTACACCGTTCAGACAATACTCTGCCCTCTTGTTCCTGCTTCCAAAGTGGATAACTTCACATTTATTCACATTGAATGACATCTGCCAAGTATCTGCCTACTTACTCAGCCTATCCAAGTCTCCCTGTATTCTCCTAACGTCCTCTTCGCATGTCACACTGCCACCCAGTTTAGTATCGTTAGCAAACTTGCTGATATGGTTTTCAATGCCCTCATCTAAATCATTGACATAAATCGTAAAGAGCTGTGGTCCCAATACAGAGCCCTGTGGTACTCCACTAGTCACCTCCAGCCAGTCCGAGAAACACCCATTCACTGCTCCCCTTTGCTTTCTATCTGCCAACCAGTTTTCTATCCATGTTGAAACCCTGCCCCCAATGCCATGAGCTCTGATTTTACTCACCAATCTCCTATGTGGCACCTTATCGAATGCCTTCTGAAAATCTAGGTACACAACATCCACTGGTTTACCCTCGTCTAACATCCTTGTTACACCCTCAAAAAACTCCAACAGATTAGTCAAGCATGACTGCCAGACTGGCTTGGAACTCTCTCTTGCACTGGGTTACCAGTGAGACAATGATTTTTTTCTCTGTTAACCCTCCTATAGCAAGCCCACCCTTCGTTGTTAGCTCTAATATAATCCACATGTCATTCGTTTATACTGACTGAACCTGCTAGGGTTTTCCTACAGTTCTGCACTTCTCAAGCATATTTTATCTCATTCCTAATTCTAATGAAGGGCCACCCGCCTGATATGTTCACACTATATCTGCTTCCACAGATGCAGTTCGACAACCTGAGTGTTCTCTGCATTTTCTGTTTTTATCTCGAATTTCTAACATCTGCATCTTCTTGATTTCCTCAAGACGTAGCACATCCCCTAACTAGGGGATGGAGCTAAGTCACCCTCCAGGACCTGAGTGCCCTGAGTTTCAGTGTGGCAACCAGTGCCACCTATGGGGGAACGATCTATTCCGGTTTAAGGTGGTCATAGTGAATCTCAACGACTTCTGGCTGGCGCCAATGAAACAAAGAAAAGTACTAATTACTTTGTAAATCACCCTTTCTTTGGTAAAGGATCATCGCAAACAATAGCCTGTAACTTCCCTTTGGACTTGGAGGGAATTCGATCTGGCTGAACCAAGGCTGAGAGGCAGTGGGCCCCTCACCAGGAGTGAGGAAGACCTGAGGTTCGATCAATTTAAATGCCGCCTCAGATCAGAAAGGTCAGGTACAGGCTGACTCGAGGCAGTGGGGTCCAGGCCCCAGAGGATATTGAACCCAATACTTGGACAACGATTTAGGCACTGGGCCAGATTGAAAAGGTCTGGGAGTTGGGGCCCAAGGCAAGCAATGGGCTGTTTCAGCCTGCTCTGCGTTGAACTAGGGATCTGTGGACAGACTCTCTTTGTGGACTTCAGTTCAGATTGATAGTTGCTTGTGTTTATTGTTTGCATGATTTGTTTTAGCATGACCCTAGTCAGACCCCACTTGGAGTACTGTGCTCAGTTCTGGTCGCCTCACTACAGGAAGGATGTGGAAGCCATAGAAAGGATGCAGAGGAGATTTACAAGGATGTTGCCTGGATCGGGGAGCATCCCTTATGAGAATAGGTTGAGTGAACTCGGCCTTTTCTCCTTGGAGCGACGGAGGATGAGAGGTGACCTGATAGAAGTGCAAAAGATGATGAGAGGCATTGATCATGTGAATAGTCAGAGGCTTTTTCCCAGGGCTGAAATGGTCGCCACAAGAGGATACAGGTTTAAGGTGCTGGGGAGTAGGTACAGAGGAGATGTCAGGGGTAAGTTTTTTACTCAGAGAGTGGTGAGTGCGTGGAATGGGCTGCTGGCAACGGTGGTGGAGGCGACTACGATAGGGTCTTTTAAGAGGCTTTTAGCTAGGTACATGGAGCTTAGAAAAATAGACTGTGCTGTAGGTTTTCGATGTTTCTATTTTTTTTTCTGCATGTTGGATACTTGATGGTCTTTTTTTCAATGGCTTCTTTTGGGTTTCTTTGTTTTGTGGCTGTCTTGCAAGCAGATGAATCTAAAGGTTGCATAATATATACATACTTCGATAATAAATGCACTTTGAACTCTTTTGGCAACGTGTACCTGGTCTTCGCCAATTCATTGGGAAACACTAGGAAGTTATTCAGTGCAAGACAGTTCACAGCTCAGTCACTCCAGGACCAAATATATATTTCGTAGAGAAAATTGTTAAAAACCCATGGATGCTGAAAATCTAATATAAAAACACAAACACTTATCAGATCAGGCTGTATCTGTGGGAGGAGAAACAGAGTAAACGTTTAACACACACAAAATTTCGGAGGCACTCAGCAGGTCAGGTTAGCTACAAAGACTCAAGGAATATGGGCTAAGGGTCTGAAAGGACAAATGTGAGTTCTTTTGACCTTTGATTTGAGCCAAGTGATTGACAACTCAGGGCTTCACAAGGTGAGGGCAATTGTGGAGGCTCCATCACCACAGAATGTAAATCAGTTAAGATCTTTCTTAGAACTGCTATCTGCATACTATGCAAAGTTTGTTTCTAACCTAGCTGAAACCTCTTCAGGAGTTTTTAAATAAATCAACACCCTGCCAGCGGGCAGACCGCTGTGAAGAGGCTTTTAAAAAGGCCAAAACAGCTTTGTCACAATGTGAAGCACTCACATATTTCAATCCTTTATTGCCCTGACATTCGGCCTGTGATGCATCACCATGTGGGGGCAGTTAACTAATTCAGGTTGTCCTTGTACCTCTTCCTTGGGCAACCTTGGGCACGGTTGCCCTGCTCCAGTTCTCTGTAGAACAACTGAGGTGGTGTTCTGGACTCATCCATGCAGATCACATGGCCGGTCCATCTGAGCTGAGCCTTCAAGACCTTGGCTTCAATGCTTGTGGAATTGGCTCAGTCCAGGACTGTCAGGTTGGAGATACGGTCTTGCCAGCAGATTTGCATGATTGGTCGCAGAGCGCGATTGTGGAATTGTTCAAGCTGTTTGACATGTCTGCGATACAGTGTCCAGGTTTCACAGCCATATGGAAGTGATGAGACCACAACAGCATTGTAAACCTTCAGTTTAGTGGAGAGGCGAATGTCTTTGTGCTGCAGGACTTTGACCCGGAGCCTTCGAGTGCCTGGCTTGCTTTCTGGATCCTTGATGTGATTTCTTTATCGAGGACACCATTGCTGGAAATGGTACTCCCCAGGTATTTGAAGTTGTCAACATTCCGTAGTTGTGTGTCATCGATGGTGATGCATGGCTGTGGCGGGGTGCTGTTAGGTGCAGACTGCAGGAGGGCCTCTGTTTTACCGAGGCTGATTGTTAAGCGGAACAATTTAGATGCGGCGGAGAATCTGCTGACCATTGTTTGTAGGTGGTCCTCTTGGTGCACCATTAGTGCGCAGTCATCTGCAAAGAGCGCTTCTATGAACAGCTTTCGGAGGGTCTTTGTGTGTGCTGCAAGGCGACGTAGGTCAAAGAGTGACCCGTCCAGGCGGTATTTGATATAAGTGCCCAGGTTTAGGTCTTTGACGGCATGCATTAGTACTTGAGTGAAGAAAAGGTTGAAAAGTACTGGTGCAAGCACACAGCCCTGTTTAATGCCATTGGAGATGTCAAATTTCTCGCTAGGTTCGTCAGCTGAGAGAATCTCTCCAGTCATGTTGTCATGGAAGAGGCGTATGAGGTTGATGAACTTTGTAGTAGACACACACAGCAAATGGCCCGAGGTTTCCATCATGAAGAGCACTAGATCTGAAAAATGTACTGAAGAGCTATGGTCCACCTTTAGCTGTTTTGGGCTCCTCCAACAGCTTGCAAGTGGCAATGGCCTGCAATTCCCGTCTGAAGAGTTCAAGGTGAACAGTAGCCAGCACATCAAGTCAGAACCACATCATCCAGCCTCAGATGGCCTTGTTGAACGATTTGTACAAACAATGCAACAGCCTCTCAAGGCTTCACTGTGAAGAGTATCCCTCAATCGGCATCTTAGCGCTTAACACAACGCACCACAGCACACCTCACGCCACCACCAAAATAGCTCCAGCCGCTGCACTTCATAGCCGTCTTAATCCACTTAGATCCCCCAAGCGCAAAATAGAAAGAGCTAAATTAACAGAAAATCCAAGCAGAATGACATGCAAAAGAGAAATATAGTAGCTTCACAGCAGGAGAGAGAGTACTTGCCCAGAACTACATCTCTGGAACAGAGTGGATACCTGCAACGGTGGTGGCACCTACTGGTCCTGTGTCGTCCACAATTGAAACTAGTACCAACAACATCTGGAGAAGGCATGGTGATCAGCTGTTCCCCACTTCTGAGGGTACTGAAAACCAACACAAACTGACCAATCCAGATCAACTTGTAGAAACGGGAGAGGATTCTGAGGCAATGATTGCGGAGCTTCTGTTGAGGTCAAGTGACACATCCAGTGTGCCCCCCATCACCTGTGCTTTCCAAGGTGCCCCTACTGGCAAAGCGGTACCCAAGCCAATACTGTACTCTACCAAGAGATAAAATAACATTGGCGTCATCCTGAGATCATCAGTTCTCTCACAGAAACAGAGATACTTTTATTGATCCCAAAGGAAATTACAGCGTCACGGTAGATGAGAAATAAGAAAGAATAAAATAATAAGTTACCTCGAACAGTCTAACAGGACGGAGTCATCACTTCCCCGGCGTTAGGTTGACTCATTATAGAGCCTCGTGGTTGAAGGTAAGAATGACCTCATACAGCGCTCTTTGGAGCAGTGCGGTTGTCTCAGTCTATTCCTAAAAGAGCTCCTCTGTTCAGCCAAGGTGGCATGCAGAGGTTAAAAACATTTTGTCCGGAATTGCCAGGATTATCCGTAGGCTCCTTTGTTCTGCCACAGCCTCCAGACAGATTGGAACCTTCAGCACGTGGGAAAGGATAACCCCCAGGGTTACGTCTTGGAATAGAGGCAGTCTACCCTTTTTTCCCTAGTTTATTAAAAAAAATGCTTTTATGTTTATTAGTTGAATTTGATGATTACTCCACTGAATGTTAATAGTTCAGCAGCTGGTCTGTGTATGGGGAGGAGGAGAAAACCTTTACAGTAGAGGCAGATATGTTATGTATTCATGTCTATTTTGACGCTTATGGGTGGTTGTCAAGCTTCCTTGTGTGCTACGCATTGAACATTGGAGAGGCTCCAGAGGAAATTCACAAGGATGATTCCAGGAATGAAAGGGTTATCATACGAGGAATGTTTGATGGCTCTTAGTCTATACTGGCTGGAATTCAGAAGGATGCAGGGGATCTCATTGAAACCTTTCGAATGTTGAAAAGCCTAGACAGAGTAGATGTGGAAAGGATGTTTCCCATGGTAGGAGAGTCCAGGACAAGAGGGCACAGCCTCGGGATAGAGGGGAGCCCGTTCAAAACAGAGATGCAGAGAAATTTCTTTAGCCAGAGGGTGGTGGATTTGTGGAATTTGTTGTCACGTGTAGCTGTGCAGGCCAGGTGATTGGGTGTACTTAAGGCAGAGATTGATAGGTTCTTGATTGGACATGGCATCAAAGGTTACGGGGAGAAGGCCGGGAACTGGGATTGAGGAGTAGAGTAAAAAAAGGATCAGCCATGATTAAATGGCGGAGCAGACTTGATGGGCCAGATGGCCTAATTCTGCTCCTATGTCTTATGGTCTTATGGTAATGTGAGAGGGCATCCTGGGTAGATGACTTACAAGCAAAATAAACGGCTGCACATGTGTTCCCCACCTCTCCATCTCTCATGTGAGTTATTCATGGCTGCCTGGCTGCCTGGTACCACAAACATAGCAAATTCCCTTTTGTAGGCTCTGATGGATGCAGCTTTCACCAGCCCTGGTAGCTCAGAGAGCTGCTGCCTCATTTTTCCTGGGTTTAATCCTGACCCTTAAAGTGAAACAGGTAGGTCAATTTTCCTTTGTGTCTTGATGAGAAGTAAAATCCCGGAGAAGCTCATGGGAGTAGGTTACGGGGAAGAATTCTGTGGCAGAATGGTATTGCTTTGTTGGCCAGCATGGTCCTGATGGGCCAAATGGCCTCCTTCTATTATGTAAGGAAATAGGAAATATGAGGTACTGCTGTGAATCCATCATCTGAACTCCTCTCTGTGTGAGTAAGGTTTTTCCCACAAAGAATAAATTTTAAATCCATGTCCCTTGTCTTGGAACAATCTGCTTTGAAGACCTGTGTCAGAGGGAAAGGTGGAATAGGTTAGGACTTTAGTCCCTGGAATGTAGGCGAACGAGGGGAGATTTGATAGAGGTATACAAAATTATGAGGGGTGTAGATAGGGTAACTGCAAGGAGGTTGTTTCCACTGAGGTTGAGTAAGGCTAGAACAGAAGGTCATGGGTTAGGGGTGAAAGGTGAAATGTTTAAGGGGAACATAAGGAAAAATGTCTTCACTCAGAGGGCTGTGAGGGGAGTGTGGAATGAGTCGATTTTAACATTTAGGAGAGGTTTGGATGGGTACATGGATGGGTGGGGTACAGGGCAATGCGACTAAGCAAAATAATTGTTCGGCTTGGACTAGATGGGCCGAAAGGCCAGTTTCTGTGCTGTAGTGTTCTATGGCTCTATGACTTGTGCTAAAGGGGACAATTCCCTCTATTACTCTGCCCAAACCTATTCCAATATATGTTATCCTCTGCAATTATATGGATTTTTAAAAACTTCTTAATTTTAGACTGCCCACCTTTTTTGGGGGCAGGGTGGTATGTCTCTACCATAGGAGGTGTAAGGCACTCTTTCCCTCCCCTAGCCCGCAAGTCATCCTTGAGCAAGGTGGCTCACCTGCTTAGTGTTCCCCCCACCCCACCGCCGAATCAGGGTCATGGGAAGCCATGGGAGCAGGTTGTGGGTGGTCGTATGAGCAGCCAGTGCATATCACAAGTCCTGGTGATGCCACCACTGATGCCAGGCAGACAATCTCTGAAGAGTATTGATATTGGCTGGGGTCACCCATCTTGTAAAGACACTGCACAGAAGAAGGCAATGGCAAACCATTTATGAAGAAAAATTATGATCACCTAGATCATGACATGGTACGTAATGATAATGATGAGTAAAGGGGAGGAGCTAAAGATGGCACCATAGAGTGACTTCTCCCAGCCCATCTGCGAAACTGTAAATTTTACTCTCTAATGTTTCTTTTTTCCTTTTCAAGCTGGCTGGGGTTCTGTCAGAATCTGTGATCTACAGCAGTACTCAAACTGCAGTTCGTCACGGCAGTGGGTTTCCGCTCTTGGAGGTCGCTGAGCAGCCTAGAGTTTTCGATATCTCTAGGAGCGGCCTGGGAGACGGGCATCTTCAGAGTGCAGTCCTGTGGCCCTATGGACGGAACCAGTTCCTGACCGGTATCACCGACTGAAGTGCCACAGGAGATAGGGACAGCGAGACAGCAGTGTACGCTGTTGTCGAAATGAGCAATGCTCATAGAAACATAGAAACAGCGAGCTGTTGGTCTCACTCTCACTGTGCCAGGGTTGATCAAAATGAGGGAGAGGGAGAGAGAGAGAGAGAGAGAGAGAGAGAGAGAGAGAGCTTGTGGCATGTCAAACTGTTGGGGTAAACAGTGTTTTTTGATGGACTGTAGACCATGGTCTCTTTGAGGGCTTTGCTAGTCCTTGCATGGTGGGTGATGAGGGCTGATGCTCTTTGCTGACGTAGGTAGAGGGAGGGTTGTTGCTTTTGCTGCTGCTTGTACGTGGGAGGAGGAGAGGGGGTCTTTAGGGTTCCAAGGCTTTCTTGTCATTCATTTTTTCAGTTTTTCTTCTGTTTCATGGATGTCTGTGAAGAGTAAGAATTTCAGGCTGTATACTGAGTACATTCTCTGATATTAAATGGAAGCATTAAACCATTGGTAGTGCTGATGACACTTTTTTTTTCCTAGCCAGCTCAATCAACGGAGTTGGGCGATCTACCTCACCAATTCCTTTTAGTACCATTAATTCTTTTTTTTTTGGTTTGCTACATTTTCTTGAAAGCCCTGAACTATAATGCTTATTTTAAAAATGCCATCATTGGAAAGACAGATTCAAACTATGAAGGAGACTGAATGTTCTACATTTGCTCTTTGAAGCATGACCCATGTTAAGAAAATAGTACAAACTGGAGGCAGTGAATCAAACAGTGATCTATTATTTCCTGGTACTTAAAGATGCCAGAATTTGAAATATCTGCAGCAGAGATTTAGTATTAAAGCTTAAGACTGCTAGGAGCATTAAGGATCTATTAATGGATATAAAGGTGAAGTGCAAAACCTTGGGCAGCGTTCATGAAATATTTAAATCAACAATCACCTTTAGGTGGAAACTCGTTCATTATGTGCCATGTTGAATGACATCATCATTACGTGCCATGTCCTATGACATCATCATTATGTGCCATGTCATGTGACATGGGTGATCATGGTCTTTCCATGACCATGATTGTTCTTGGCAAATTTTTCTACAGAAGTGGTTTTGCCATTGACTTCTTCTGGGCAGTGTCTTTACAAAACGGGTGACCCCAGCCATTATCAAGGGGGGACATAGGATCAGGAGAAGTGGAGTCTGTGTGGATAGAATTGAGGAACAGTAAGGGCAAAAGGACCCTAATGGGTATTTAATAATAGGCCACCAAACAGTAGCATGGATATTGGGTGCAAGTTGAATAGGGAGTTAACATTGGCATGTAGCAAAGGTAATGTCGCAGTAGTTATGGGGGATTTCAACATGCAGGTGAACTGGGAGAATCAGGCTGGTGCTGGACCCCAGGATAGGGAGTTTGTAGAGTGCCTAAGGGACGCATTCTTGGAACAGCTTGTACGAGAGCCGACCAGGGACAAGGCTATTCTGGATTTAGTGTTGTGTAATGAACAGGATTTGATAAGTGATCTTGAAGTAAAGGAGCCATTAGGAGGTAGTGATCATAATATGATAAGTTTTTATCTGCAATTTGAGAAGGATAAGGGCAGCTCGGAGGAGTCAGTGTTCCAGTTGAACAAAGGAGACTATGGAGCCATGAGGGAGGAGCTGGCCAAAGTTAACTGGATGGATATCCTAGCAGAAAAGACAGTGGAACAGCAATGGCAGGTATTCTTGGGAATAATGCACAAGGTACAAAATCAGTTCATCCTCCGGAGAAGGAAGGATTCAAAGGGGGGAAAGGGGCCACAGTGGTTGACAAAGGAAGTCAGAGATTGTGTAGCATTAAAAAAAAGGAAGTATGACAGTGCTAAGGTGAGTGGGAGGACAGATGATTGGGAAATTTTTAAGGAACAACAGAACTTAACTAAAAAGGCAATATGGGGAGAAAAAATGAGGTACGAACACAAGCTAGCCAGTTTGCTGATGATACTAAGCTGGGTGGCAGTGTGACATGTGATGAGGATGTTAGGAGAATTCAGGGTGACTTGGATAGGCTGGGTGGGTAGGCAGATACTTGGCAGATGACGTTTAATGTGAATAAGTGTGAGGTTATCTACTTTGGGAGTAAGAACAGGAAGGCAGATTATTATCTGAACGGTGTAGAGTTAGGTAAGGGAGAAATACAAAGAGATCTAGGAGTCCTTGTTCATCTGTCACTGAAGGTGAATGAGCAAGTGCAGCAGGCAGTGAAGAAGGCTAATGGAATGTTGGCCTTTATTACAAAGGGAATTGAGTACAAGAGCAAGGAAATCCTCTTGCATTTGTACAGGGCCCTGGTGAGACCACACCTGGAGTATTGTGTACAGTTTTGGTCTCCAGGGTTAAGGAAGGACATCCTGGCTGTAGAGGAAGTGCAGCGTAGATTCACGAGGTTAATTCCTGGGATGTCAGGACTGTCTTACGCAGAGAGGTTAGAGAGACTGGGCTTGTACACGCTGGAATTAAGGAGGTTGAGAGGGGATCTGATTGCAACATATAAGATTATTAAGGGATTGGACAAGATCGAGGCAGGAAATATGTTCCAGATGCTGGGAGAGTCCAGTACCAGAGTGCATGGTTTGAGAATAAGGGGTAGGTCATTTAGGACAGAGTTAACGAAAAACTCCTTCTCCCAGAGAGTTGTGGATCTACGGAATGCTCGGCCTCGGAAGGCAGTGGAGGCCAATTCTCTGGATGCTTTCAAGAAGGAGCTAGATAGGTATCTTATGGATAGGGAAATCAAGGGATATGTGGACAAGGCAGGAACGGGGTATTGATAGTAGATGATCAGCCATGATCTCAAAATGGCGGTGTAGGCTCAAAGGGCCGAATGGTCTACTTCTGCACCTATTGTCTATTGTCTATTGTTTGCATTGAATTATGTGGGCTGTCGACCTGCTTCAGTGTCTCTCTCTCTACACTTGGGGCATATCCGAATGTCCTGACGTCTGCTAGTTGATGAGACTGAGAATTTAATCTTATAGCCCATGCAGCATCAGACAAGAATTTGGTGAGTGTGGCAGAAGCTAAAGTCATAAAATGAGAGAAAAGAGAAAGCACAGCTCTTCAATAAGTATCAACCGTATGTTGGATATCTGTTTAATTTCTGATCCTTGGGGTTCTTCTGGGAGTCAAGAATGACGAGTAGTCTTAATTCCAAGATTTCAGTTTATTTTAGAGTCCAAACAAACAGAGTAAATAAACTAGATAAAGAGCTGAGAAACTGTACTAAGAGAGGGAACAAAAAGGAAAGAGAGAAAAAGCCATAATGTGAAGAAGCAATGCTTCTGAAAAATCCATCACTTTAAGTAAAATTCCTTAGAAAGAAATAGGATGCATAATTGAAATAATTATATCATATGAGTAGTCACAAAGATGAGACAATCTGCAAATACAGGAAATCCAAGCAACACACACAAAATGCTGAAGTAACTCAGCAGGTCAGGCAGCATCTGTGGAAAAGAGTAGACAGAGGACATTTCGGGCCAAGACCCTTCATCAGGACTGGAAAGGAAAGGGAGGTCAGAGTATGAAGCTGAGGGAGGGGAGGAAGAAGTACAAGGCAGCAGGTGATACATGAAACCGGGAGGGGGGGAAGGGCTGAAGTAAAGAGCTGTGAAGTTGATTGGTTAAAGAGATAAAGGGCTGGAGAAAGGGGAATCTGTTAGGAGAGGACAGAAGAGCATGGAGAAAGGGAAGAGGGAGGTAAGGGGCAGGTAAGGAGAGAGAGGAAAACAAAACCGGAGAATGCTGAAGGAGAGGGGGCGCAATTACCAGAAGTTGGAGAAAACGATGTTCATGCCATCAGGTTGGAGGCCACCCAGGCAGAATATAAGGGTTTGCTCCACCAACTTGAGTGTAGCCTCATCGTGGCAGTAGAGAAGGCCATAAACTGACATGTTGGAATGGGATTGGGAAGTAAAATTGAAATGGGTGGCTATTGGGATATCCCACTTTTTGTGGCGGATGGAGTGAAGGTGCTCCCAATATACATTTTTGATTTGGGAGCTTAAGGTAAAGGAACCCTTAGGAGACAGTGATCATAATGTGATAGAATTCACCCTGCAATTTGAGAGGGAGAAGCTAAATTCAGATTTACAGTATTACAGTATTACAGTGGAATAAAGGGAATTACAGAACATGAGAGAGGAGCTGGTCAAAGTTGATTGGAAGAGGACACCAGCAGGGTTGACAGCAGAGCGGCAATGGCTAGAGTTTCTGGAAGCAATTCAGAAGGCATAAGATAGATACATCATAAAGAAGAAGAAGAAGTATTCTAAAGGCATGATGATGTAACTGTGGTTGAAAAGGGAGTTCAAAGCCAACATGAAAACAAAAGGGATTCATGTAATAGTGCAAAATTTAGTGGGAAGTTAGACAATTGGGAAACTTTTAAGATCTGACAAAAGGCAACTAGAAAACCACAAGGGGAAAAAGATGAAATATGAAGATAAGGTAGCCAACATTATCAAAGAGGATACCAAAAGTTTATTTTTCAGATATATAAAGAGTAAAAGAGAGGCAAGAGTAGATATAGGACCACTGGAAAATGACACTGGAGTGGTTTGTAATTGGAGATAAGGACATGGCAAATGAACTGTATAGATATTTTGCATTAATCTTCACTGTGGAGGGCACTAGCAGTATGCTGGAAGTTCGAGAGTGTCAGGGAGCTGAAGTGAGTGCAGTTTTTATTACTAGGGAGAAGGTTCTTGGGAAACCGAAAGATCTGACAGTTGTTAAGTCACCTGGACCAGATGGTCTACACCCAGGTTTCTGAAAAAGGTAAATGAAGTCTTTGGTAATGAACTTTTGAGAATCACTAGATTCTGGAATGGTTCTGGAGGAATAGAAGAATTGCAAATGTCACTCCACTCTTCAAGCAGGGAGGGAAGCAGAAAGGAAATTTCTCGGCCAGTTATCCTGACCGCAGTGGTTGGGAAAATGTTGGAGTCGATCGTTAACGATGAGGTTTCAGGGTACTTGGAGGCACATGATAAAATAGGCCAAAGTCAGCCTGATTACCTTAAGGGAAAATCTTACCTGACAAATCTTTTGGAATTTTTTGAGGAAAAAAAATGCAGAGTAGACAAAGAAGAATTAGGGGAATGATGGAACTGATGGATTTGTGGCCAAGTTTGCAGATGTTATGGAGATTGGTGGAGGGGAAAGTAATGTTGAGGAAGCAGGAAGGCTGCAGAAGGACTTGGACAGATTAGGAGAATGGGCAAAGACGTGGCAAATGGAATACAAAGTGTAATGTCATACACTTTGGCAGAAAGAATAAAAGCCTAGACTATTTTCTATTTTCTCTTTTCACCGGTGAGGCCTCACTTAGAGTATTGTGAGCAGTTTTGGGCCCCTTATTTAAGAAAATAAGTGCTGACGTAGGAGAGGGTTCAGAGAAGGTTTACGAGAATGATTCTGGGAATGGAAAGTTTATCGTACGAGGAGCGATGGATCGCCCTGGGTTTTTACCTGCTGGAGTTGAGAAGAATGGGGGGGGGGGGGAATCTCACTGAAGCATGTTGGATGCAGAAAGACCTAGAGAGAGTGGATGCTGAGAGGATGTTTCCTATGGTGATTGTAGAACTAGAGGACACAACCTCAGATTAGAGGTTTAGAGGTCCATTTAGAATAGAGATGAGGAGAACTTCCTTTAACCAGAGGATTGTGAATCTGTGGAATTCATTGTCAGAGGCAGCTGTAGAGGCCAGGCCTTTGGGTGTATTTAATGTGGAGGTTGATAGGTTCTTGATTAGTCAGGAGGTGAAGGGTTACCGAGCGAAGGCAGGAGATTGCAGTTGAAGGGAAAAAGGATCAGCAATGATGAAATGCCGGAGCTGACTCAATGGGCTAAATGGCCTAATTCTTCTCCTAGGTCTTATAGTCTTATGGTCTAAGTCCGTAATTTTAATTCAGACTAGGACTGTAGTATCTTTCATCTCTACCTGGGATTACAGAAGGCCTGATCCTAACAGAAAATTAAAAATGCTGGAAGCACTGCGAGAAGAGAAAGAGTTATTGTTTTCGGATGAAGACTCTTCATTGGAACTGAGTTTAATATTTCATCCAGTAGACGGATCTGGAACAGCGTCACTGAAGTTTTAGCCCACAAGCTTCTGACTCAGAGCTGACAGTGCAGCCACAGCCGCAATGAGTCAGGATAATCAGCTTATTCATACATTAACCACCGCAGTATTTTTAAACATCTTGAATGTCGTACCAAATAGGTCTTCTGAATGTAGATGGAGGTTTGGACAATACTGGACGTTGAGAAATAACTTTTCCAAAGTGGTAAGGCTGGAATAAAGTCAAACATGCTGAGAAAAATAGACTTGATTTAATCGACAAATTAAGTATTGACATGACAGGAATTCAACTATGTAGTTTGCTACCCCAACATAGATCATATCAGAATCATTGACATATATTTTGAAATTTATTAACCTTGTGGCCGCAGTATAATGCAATACATGATAATAGAGGGGAAAAAAACAGTAAATTAGAGGAAGTATTTTTTAAACTAATTTACGGGATGTGGGCATCGCCAGCTAGGTCAGCATCTATTGCCCATCCCTAGTTGCCCTTGAGAAGGTGCTGATGAGCTGCCTTCTTGAACCACCGCAGTCCCTGAGGTGTAGGTACACCCACAGTGCAATTAGGGGGGAATTCCATGATTTTGACCCAGCGACAGTGAAGGAACAGCGATATGTTTCCGAGTCAGGATAAAATCGTTAAATTAAATAAATAGTGCAGAAAATAGAAATAAAAAAAGTAAACACGAGGAGATCTGCAGATGTTGGAAATTCAAGCAACACACACAAAATGCTGGTGGAACGCAGCAGGACAGGCAGCATCTATAGGAAGAAGCACTGTCGACGTTTCGGGCCGAGACCCTTTGACAGGACTGACTTCGTCAGGAGGCATCGCTCCTTGAAGATGTCCCGGATGCTACGGAGGCTCGTGCCCATGACGGAGCTGACTGAGTTCACCACTTTCTGTCTGTTTTAAGGACCTCCAGCACCCAGGACGTGCCCTTTTCTCACCGTTACCATCATGTAGGAGGTACAGAAGCATGAAGGCACAAACTCAGCGATTCAGGAACAGCCTCTTCCCCTCTGCCATCTGATTCCTAAATGGACATTGAAGCTTTGGACACGACCTCACTTTTTTAAAAATATAGAGTATTTCTGTTTTTGCACATTTTAAAAAACTCAATTCAATATACATAATTGATTTACTTGTTTATTTATTATTATTTGTTTCTCTCTGCTAGATTATGTATTGCATTGAACTGCTGCTGCTAAGTTAACAAATTTCACGTCACATGCCGGTGATAATAAACCTGATTCTGAACCTGAGCTTATTTCAGTCCTGTGCAGTGGCTCATTGATTCTACTGTGTCTTTTTGTACCTACTGTGAATGCCTGCAAGAAAATGAATCTCAGGGTATTACTTGGTGACATATATGTATTTTTCTTACTGCTAGATAGATATCTGATGGATAGGGGAATCAAGGGATATGGGGACAAGGCAGGGACTGGGTATTGATAGTGAATGATCAGCCATGATCTCAGAATGGCGGTGCAGACTCGAGGGGCCGAATGGTCTACTTCTGCACCTATTGTCTATTGTCTATTGCCTGTAATGCTGCTGGCATTTAGGGCAGCAATGAAGGTCCTCCAACTCTGGTGGTGTTCAGGGCTTCCCTCATCGTGTCAGTAGCTTCCTCTCGGTTTTCACTACTGTCAGTCGTGCAAGTCCCAGGTTTAGACGCAGGAATACCATCACACTCAGATGGAAAATGATTCTTCATTGCTGTTTATGTAACAGTTTTTTGTTTGACCAGTCAGGGTCGTTAGTCCTGAGCTGAACCCCCAAACCTGGAGGACCAGTGGACCACTCTTAGTCTGGCCTCTACCCGTTGACCTTTTTGGCATGGGTGACCCTACTAAGAGCCAAAGCATAAAGCCCTGACCCCAGCCAACATAGATCTCTGGGTCATTGAGACACATGAGCTTCCAAACCCTACGACAACATTGTGGTCCTCTACTTTGATAATGTATAACTTCTCTTTACCTTTGGCGTGAAACTGCATTGCACCCCTTCCTTAGCTAGGACGTGGGTTGGGATGGCATTCTCAATTCCAGAATTCACGTGCTTCCTTCCTCCTCTGCTATTCTGCTGTAACCACCCCCGTCATCTTCACCACACCCATTTTTTGCCCTTTGGCATGACTAATTCGTTCATTTCTTGCATTGTTTTAACGTTCCTTTCCTCATGTGACCTTTTCTGCCAACTGTCATATCACACACAAGGAGTTGTGCAGCAAAGAAGTTGTACAGGCCTTTCAGCCCATCCCTTCTATACTAAACCCTACTCCATTTACCTACACAATGTACATATTATTCAAAGCTTTGCCTATTCAAGTGGCAGCCTAGGTGCCTCTTAAGCAGTGACTGCATCTGCTCTGACAGTACATTGCAGATATCAACCACTTTCTGTTAAAAAACTTAGTCCATAAGACATAGGAGCAGAATTAGGCCATTTGGCCCAATAATATTGTCCTGCCATTGCATCATGACTGATTTATTCTCCCTCTCAACCCTGTGCTTCTGCCTTCTCCCTGTAGCCTTTGACACCCTTACTAATCAAGATCCTAACTAGCCTCCACTTTAAAAATAGCCAATGGCTTGGACTCCACAGCTGTCTGTGGCTATAAATTCCACAGAATCACCACCCTTTGCCTTAAGAAATTCTTCCTCATCTTTCTTCTATTTAGAGGCTGCGCCCTCTGGTCCTCAATTCTCACACTATTGGAATTTACCACTCAGTGTCACCATGGTTTGGATGTGGAAAGTGCAAAGTGAGAGACACTGAAGCAAGCCGATCATTCACAGACTTTATACGAACAGAGTTAAAGGGAAAATAAAACAATAAACGCTAGGCCAAACAGGGCCGTTAACTAAAACTCTCAAAGGAATACAGAGCCTACACTGCTGCCGAAAAGAACATCAAAACATTAAACTAATACCGCTAGTCTTCAGAGCCAGCTGATTTGAAAGCCCAATAACGCAGGGAAGGCCGAGTACAAAACAGCAGCGAAGAGTTGCCATGCTCTGTCCAAGTCTCGACAAACACTATGAGGACAAGAATCTATCACGATTAAATAATAATTACCTGACACGTGCAAATCCAGAAGCGCAATTGTCATATCTACTGCACTGCCGAATCCATGGTTGTGACACAGAATCACCACCCTTTGCCTTGAGAAATTCCTCCTCATCTTTCTTCTATTTGGAGGCTGTGCCCTCTGGTCCTCAATTCTCACACTACTCAGGTCCCCTCCTCTCACTCCTCTTCATCTTAAGCCTTTGCCCTCTGGTTTTGATGCGCCAACTTTGGGAAAGGATTCTGACTATTTAACCTGTCTCTATGCCTTTTATCATACAGTACTGATATACAGTACTGAGCAAAAGTCAAAGGGACACACGTAGGGTAACCAAGACTGGCAGAGTACTGTATCTGTCAACATGGAGCAGAGGGTGAGTTTGTAAATCTGGCGGGAGCACAGGATGTTGGGAATGGAGAGGGTGGGGTATCGCGGGAGGGGAGTGACAGGCGGCAGAGAAGGAGTGCCAGGGGCGGGGGTTGGCGTGGCTGAAGACGTACCCAGCCTGATACACCAGGCAAAATCAAACAATAGGTTGTACAGTGATTTCTCCTCCTTGCTGGCCATCAACACCCCTCAGGGGTGTGTGCTTAGCCCACTGCTCTACTCTCTGATACCCATGACTAGATCAAATACCATCTATAAATTTGCTGATGATACAACCACCAGATTTCAAACAATAGGTGTATTGATCATTACAGAATGTCTTTCTGGTGCTTCCCTCTCCCTCCCTGCTCCCTTCCCTCTTCTCCCTGCCCCCTTCCCGCTTTCAGTCCGCAATTGAGACCCAGATCAGAACCAGGTTTATCATCACTCACATATGTCATGAAAATTGTTTTTTTTTGGGTGTGGCAGTACGACAGTGCCATACATAAAATTATTTCAGTACTGGGCAAAAGATGAACCTAAGACTGTTAAGTATGTACCTTTAGGATTGGGGGTTGGCAGAGTCGTGGGGAGAGCATGATAAAAAAAAAGCAGAATGAGTCTACCTTCTTTGTGCTAACTAACAATATATCGTGTCGTCAATGAGGAACTGATTGTATAGGTGTTATTCTCCTGAGGCAAAGTGATTAACTGGTTGTTAGGTACTCTCGAGCAATGAGGAATCGGGATTGTACAGTGATAATGTTGTGTAAACTGCGGAAGTTGTGTGAGGAGACCGGCTGATCTCGTGTGATTAGATGTATAAATTTGAATTGTAACCCTGAGTCGGCGGAGACGTGCGGAACGGCTCCCCCGTGAATTCACGAAATAAAGGCGGTAACTAGCTTCGAGGTCTTTGCCTACTTTGCGTTTGATCGGTACTTTCTAAAAGATATAGTTAAATTAACTAAGTAGTACAAAAATAGAAATAAATGTCATGGTAGCAATCAGTAGAGGGGTGTCCTGGGTGATGGGCGACCTCTTTTTGAGGTATCTCTCCTTGAAGATGTCCTAGTCGACTGATTCGTTTCCACAGATGCTGCCTGACCCGCTGAGTTCCTCCGGCATTTTGTGTGTGCTGTAGTGGATTTCCAACATCTGTAAACTGTCTGGCGGTTAAGATTCATCTCTCTCTGTCTCTGTCTCTGTCAATGGCAGACAAAATCTCAATGGCACACACAAAATGCTGGTGGAACACAGCAGGCCAGGCAGCATCTATAGGGAGAAGCGCTGTCGACGTTTCGGGCCGAGACCCTTCATCAGGACTAACCGAAAGGAAAGATAGTAAGAGATTTGAAAGTAGTGGGGAGAGGGGGAAATGCGAAATGGTAGAAGACCGGAGGGGGTGGGATGAAGCTGAGAGCCGGAAAGGTGATTGGCGAAAGTGATACAGAGCTGGAGAAGGGAAAGGATCATGGGACGGGAGGCCTCGGGAGAAAGAAAGTCGTCTCAGTGCCCTCTCAGTTTTCCAGCATCTGGAGGATTTAGTGTTTGGCTGAGATGACATTTGTCATGTAAAGTAACTTGTACTGCCGTCATTTATAATCGCTACAAAAGATATGTCAAACCACCTGACCAAAATTGGAAACTCAGTGAAGAAAAAAATTGACATACCCACTACAAAGGTTTTTGGTGGCAGGTTAGAGACAAAGAGGTGAATAACACACTCCTTCCCTCCAACGAGCCTTTGCCACCCATTTGTAACCATGTGACCAATTAACCTACTGTCCTGTACATCTTTGGAATGTGGGAAGAGACCCACACAGTCATGGGGAGAACGTGCAAACTCCTTTCAGGCAGCGGCAGTGAACTTTAGCGGCATAACTATTACAGTGTTATGCTAACCGCTATGCTAACACACTCCCTCCCCCCACCAAAGCTGTATCATTTCCCTCCCCACTTTGGCATCTTCTCCCTTCCTCTCCAGCCCTGAAGAAGGGTCTCGAGCCCAAAACGTCAACTGTTTACTCATTTCCGTAGATGCTGCCTGACCTGTTGAGTTCCTCCAGCATTTTGTGTGTATATATTTCCATCAAGACTGAATCTAGTCTGATGTTCCCAGATAGACTGGATTACAGCCCAAAGAAAATTCCACATTGATCCAGTGCTGCCTTCCAGTAAAGGCATCTAGGGATATTTTCTTTGATAAGATGCTTTACTGTATCTGGGAATGGAAACAGTTGCTACAACCAACTCCATTACATACCGACAGCTCACATTTCAGCAGAGATTCAGCTGATGACGTGCATCCCCCTCTCCAGTCCCATCTCTATGTTAAACCTGCATTTACTGTTTGTAATGGGCGGTGGGGTAGAGACAAGTCTCCACCGAAGGAGGTGTAAGGCGCTCCTTCCCAGCGTTAGCCTGCAGGTCACCCTTGGGCAAGATGCTTAATTACCCCCCACATCCCCAATCAGGGTCACGTAAAACCACGGGATCAGGCGGTGGATGGTCGTATCAGCAGCTAGTGCAGATCACAAGTCCTGGTTGTGTGGCCACTGACATGCGACACAGCACATAATATTAATGATGACTAGAGAGGTTGAGGAGAGGATTGACACTTTGGCAACACATATGTACAAGCACGTACAAAGACACATACACACACTTACAAGCATGAGCACAAAACTCATATTCACAAGCACATGAGGTTATATAAGTTACATATGGGTTCCTTGTTATGGCCGGGGGTGGTAATGGGGACAAGCTTCCAGCACCTATTAAATGCTCCCAATGGCATGTGACTCTGGCAACCAAATCCAGTTCCTGGCCTTCACATGTGGCTTAGCTACTAGGCCTGGCCGAACCATTTCTACCGACAGGAAAAGGGGCAGGGGGAGCATGTTACTGGCACCTTAAAACCAGCTTTGGGCCCATGGAGCTCATCAGCCATGACTGGCAGTTCATCTAGGAGAAGGAAAACTCTGATCTCAAACCTTCGCTGCCTTTTGGCTGTACCCACTCACGGGGAGGGCTTCAGCAGTAAATCATGAGGGAAGGATCTGGAGCTGAAATCCCTAAGGCAGTCCTATGTAGAGTTCAATGCTGACTGGAAAACCCTGTGATGCTTCTGGTACCAAACTGTATCGGGTCTCTGATGTTCCTTTGGGTTCATCAGATGGAGAGAGGGAGCTTGCTACATGGGCGACAGCTTGCTCTCCATATCACACTGCCCAGACTTGCGTACCTAGACAGCTTGGACGCAATATCCATGGTCAACTCTGACTAACGGAGGCCTCAACCTCAATCTCATAGTTGTATAAGACATTGGTGAGGCCTAATTTAGAGTATTGTGTACAATTTTGCTCACCTACCTACAGGAGAGATATGAATAAGGTTGAAAGAGTATAGAGGACCAAAGTTACAAGGAAAGATTGAATAGGTATGGACTTGATTCCTTGGGACGTAGAAGACTGAGAGGAGATTTGATAGAGGTATACAAAATTGTGAGGGATAGAGATAGGGTAAATACAAGCAGGGTTTTCCCGCTGAAGTTGGATGGGACTACAACTGGAAGTCATGGGCTAAGGGTGAGAGGTGGAAAGTTTAAGGGGTAGATGAGGGGGAAATTTTTTACTCGGGGGGTCGGGAGAGTGTGCAATAAGCTGCCAGCACAAGTGGTGCACGTGAGCTCGATTTCAATGTTTAAGAGAAGTTTGGACAGGTACATGGAGGGTTATGGTCCTGGTGCAGGTCGATGGACGTAGGCAGTTTAAGCGGCTCGGCATGGACTGGATGGGCCGAAGGGTCTGTTTATGTGGTGTACTTCTCTCTTTGACATATAAATAAACACACCCATTCACAGGCATTAACAGGCGAGCTAAATTGGACATAAATGGAAACGCACATGCAGATACTCATAGGATACGTGTACTGACAAACTGCGTGTACAAGTACAGATTGCAAACGAATGAACTTGGGAACTGCATGTCTCTTTTGCAAGGGTTATAGTAAGTGTACGTTCAAGGTTAATTGTCATCCAACCATATATGAATACTCATGAATGCAGTCAAAGGAGACAGCATTACTCTAGGGTCAAGGTGCAAAGTGTAGTACCAAAGGTCACACACAGCACAAAGCACGCACAACATGTATAAGATAGAAAGATGCAGCCACTCCATAAAAGAGACCAAACTCAAGCCACCCAATGCCGCTGAAATCTGCAGATGACCACAATGGATCTTGTCTTCTGTGAAGCAAAAACTAGGGGAGGAGATGGGCGGGTGGCACCAACTCCAGCCTGAATGCCCCCAGTGGAGTGCGTCGGCTCTGACGTCTCCCTCTTTGTGGCTGTAGACAGGCAACATCAGAGCTTGAGGCCTAGTCTTTGCTATTGTATGTATTGTATATACAAACCCCATTTCCAGAAAAGTTTGGATATTTTCCAAAATGCAATAAAAACAAAAATCTGTGATATATTAGTACACGGGAACCTTTATTTAACTGACAAAAGTACAAAGAAAAGATTTTCAATAGCTTTACGGACCAACTTAATTGTATTTTGTAAATATACACAAATTCAGAATTTGATGGCTGCAACACACTCAACAAAGGTTGGGACAGAGTTAAAATAAGATTGAAAAGTGCACAGAAAATTCAAGTAACACTGGTTTGGAAGGCTCCACATTAAGCAGGCTAATTGGTAGCAGGTGAGGTATCATGACTGGGTATAAAAGTAGAGTCCATCAAAGGCTCAGTCTTTGCAAGCAAGGATGGGTCGTGGTTCATCCCTTTGTGCCAAAGTTCATGAGAGAATTATTAGTCAGTTCAAAAGGAACATTTCCCAACGCAAGTTTGCAGAGAATTTAGGTCTTTCAACATCTACAGTACATAATATTGTGAAAAGATTCAGAGAATTCAGAGACATCTTAGTACGTAAAGGGCAAGGTCGGAAACCACTGTTGAATGCATGTGATCTTCGAGCCCTCTGGCGGCACTGCCTAGGAAACCATCATGCTACTGTGACAATTATAGCCACCTGAGCTTGGGAGTACTTCGGGAAACCATTGTCACTTAACACAGTCTGTCGCTGCATCCAGAAATGCAACTTGAAACGGTTTTACACAAGGAGGAAGCCATACATCAACTCTATGCAGAAACGCCGGTGAGTTCTCTGGGCCCGAGCTCATCTCAGATGGACCGAAAGACTGTGGAACCATGTGCTGTGGTCTGATGAGTCCACATTTCAGCTAGTTTTCAGAAAAAACAGGTGACGAGTTCTCAGTGCCAAAGATGAAAACGACCATCCCGATTGTTATCAGTGAAAGGTGCAAAAGCCAGTATCTGTGATGGTATGGAGGACCCATGGCATGGGTGAGTTGCATGTATGTGAAGATACCATTGACTCTGAGGCGTATATTAGGATTTTAGAGAGACTTATGTTGCCATCAAGGCGACGTCTCTTCCTGGGACGTCCATGCTTATTTCAGCAGGACAATGCCAGACCACATTCTGCACGGGCTACAACAGCGTGGCTTTGTAGACACAGAGTGCGTGTGCTTGACTGGCCCACTGCCAGTCCAGATCTATCTCCTATTGAAAATGTATGGCGCATCATGAAGAGGAGAATCAGACAACGGAGACCACGGACTGTTGAGCAGCTGAAGTCTTATATCAAGCAAGAATGGACAAAATTTCCAATTGCAAATCTACTACAATTAGTATCCTCAGTTCCAAAATGATTAAAAAGTGTTATTAAAAGGAAAGGTGATGTAACACAATGGTAAACATGCCACTGTCCCAACTTCTGCTGAGTGTGTTGCAGCCATCAAATTCTAAATTTATGTATATTTACAAAATACAATTAAGTTGGTCCATAAAACTATTGAAAATCTTTTCTTTGTACTTTTGTCAGTTAAATAAAGGTTCACATGAATTAACATATCACAGATTTTTGTTTTTATTGCATTTTGGAAAATATCCCAACTTTTCTGGAAATGGGGTTTGTACATACAATACGTTGAATTAAGTCTGAATAGAGACATTCAGACAAAAGGTCAGCTTGCTTCTGCACGGCAAACAAATGGCTACAATTTCAACCATAATTGAATAAACCCTAATCCAATTTTACCTTCATGAATGTTCCCAGAATTGTACATCTGGTGTGTACATTTGTAATCTTATCAATTTTTCTGTGGGAGGAACAGATCTGGGCTTGCAAAGAAAATATCAACACCTTGGGCTGTGAATCTTTGTGGGTGAAAAACAAAACAGGCCCTGGCCCATCATGTTCTAAATAACTCACCGGCTAGCTTCTCCTCATAGATGTGCTTTGAAGGTGCAGTGATCTCTGTATGAATCACAGACTTCAAAATGAAACGTATTACTGAACATTTCCCGTTTAATTCATGACTGTTGGACTGAACTGTACAGCACTTTGTTATCCATACTCTTCATCCTCTTTCCCACACAGCTAACCATTGTTACATCACAGAAGCTCGTAAACAGCGGGGTATATTTATTCTGTCAAGCCTGCTCCGCTGACAGTGGGGTCACAGTTGCTCAGTGACTTAATGCTCTCCACCTGCCTTTTCCCTGAATCCTTCAATAACCTTACTTATCAAAAATGTGAAAAGCAGAAATGCACCGTGCAGAGTGTTCCGACTGGCCGCATCTCCGGCTGGTATGGGAGGAGGGGTGTTACCGAACAGGATCAAAATAAGCTGAAGAGAGTTGTAAAATTACTCAGCTCCATCATGGGCACTAGCCTCCATAGTGTCCAGGACATCTTCAAGGAGCGCTGCCTCAAAAAAGCGTCGTCCTTCATTAAGGACACCCATCACCCAGGACATGCCCTCTTCACGTTGCTACCATCAGGAAGGAGGTACAGAAGCCTGAAGGCTCACACTCAACGATTCAGGATCAGCTTCTTCCCCTCTGCCATCTGATTTCTGAATGGGCATTGAATCCATCAACACTACCTCACTACTTTTTAAAATTTCTATTTTAGCACTACTTATTTAATTTAACATATTGTTGACGTCTGTCTGTCTTGAAGGACAATGGGTGGTGATGATCACCGTCACAAGCCTGGACGGAAGGTATCGAGATCCTGAGATGCCCAGTCACCAAGATCCCCCTCTCGGCCTCACCAGTGTAGTCCAAAGGAAAGCTTAGCTGCAGGAGCTGCTGGGAGGACGTTCAGTGATGTCCAGCTGCCTGAGGGGCTCCGCTCTGGATTTCCTGTCTGGGTTTACTCCCGTAGCCTTCGTCTCTACCGAGGCTGCCCACAAGGCAGTGGGGCTGTTTACCCACAGCTGGGGATCTGGTTCACAAGCGCCAAGGTGTGTCAACCTTCTCCCCGTCCTCTGTGGATCAGCCTGAGGCCGAAAGGAGTTCAGTTTCCGCGTGTCGCCAGCGAGGAGGCACTACATGAGGCTTGTTGGTGAAGAGGCTATGTACCAGCCGGGAGAGACCTACACACTCAGCTCTCCTTTTCACAAGACTGCTAGCTAGCAGCAGAAGCCAAAAGTGAAAGTGACAAGCACTACCCACTACACTACCACACTAGACGCATCACAACAGCCGTTTTGACACCATTTTGAATATACGTATATAATTACTGTAATTCATGGCTTTTTCTCTGTAATTTATTTATTTATGTAATTTATTATACTGCTGCCACAAAGTTAGCAAATTTCACCATGTATGCCAGTGATATGAAACCTGATCCTGATTCTGATTTGACGCAGCATCAATTGTCATCTGTGTGAGTTCCAAACTTTGACCACAAATCACTCCTTAACCTTCTAGACAGCAGTCAGTACTTCCCCTTTTGGGTATTCTTTCCAGACTCGTGTGTTCAAACTTTCCATTGGGTGACCTTCCTTTAATCCCTTTTCTCTTTTGCAACTTGCTAAGCTGCTGAAAGTTAACACAGCAAAACAACTCACATGTTGCAAAAAACATTCACAGCAGGCCAAAAATATCCAAGTGATTCTGAAGCCAAGTAATGGTTTAGCAGTTAATGTCGTCGTGACATGGACAAAGTCACTGGAGAGACTCTGAAGCTAGTGGATATAGAAGTGTTTTATTCTTGGAAGAAGAGGCTACCTGACCCAATATTACATGACATTTTTATGTGCTGAAGATTAAAGGTAACAGCAGGACAATCCTACAGTTACAATGTATCTACAATGCTTCCTTTGAGTTACATGTAGTTTTCAAACACCTCCTTCTTCGCACCCACACTCTGGACACCCAAAATGAATACTAATTCCCACCGCTTTCGTGCTTATGCAGGCTTCTGCGGTCAAACGGAAGGCCATTCAGAGCTGCATTTGAAATTCAATCTACAATCCACTTTCAGGTCTGAAGATTGGTTGCTGTTGAAGTTAATACTTGCTATTTACCATAGCTCCAGAATACACCCTAACAAACATAATACTATTAGAGTGTTAGCAAACCTGGTTCAATTCTGCTGCTGTCTGTGACGTGTTTGTATGATCTCCCCGTGACCGTCTGGGTCTCCTTTGGGTGCTCTGGGTTCCGCCCACTTTCCAAAGTCGTACAGGTTAGTAAGCTCACATGTCACATAGATGTATATGGGAAGTGGGGGCTCATCGAGCTAGAAGAGCGTGTTACTGTGCTGTATCTCTCATTAAAAATAAATAAATAAATAAATCTTGGCAAATATTCCAGACCCTGAGAAACGTTACTCTGGGAACAATGGCACCATAGCAGACTGATTAGCCGAATGCTTTACGGTACCGGCGATCCAGGTTCAATTCCTGCCGCTGCCTGTAAGGAGCTTGTACGTTTTCCTTGTGATGTGTGGGTTTCCTCCAAGTGCTCTGGTTTCCTCCCACAGTCCAAATATGTACTGGTTGGTAGATTAACTGGTCGTTGTAAATTGTCCTGTGGTCCTAGGGTTAAGTCAGGGGATTGCTGGGCAGCACGGCTCAAAGGACAGGAAGGGCCTATTCCACACAGTCGCTCAATAAATAAATAACTGCAGACATACATACACGAATAAATAGACAGATAAATAGATAGATAGATAGATAAACAGATAGATGAACAGATAGATAGATAGATAGACAGGCAGACAGATAGATAGATACACAGACAGATAGAAAGATAGATAGATAGACAGATACACAGACAGATAGATAGATAGACAGATAGATAGATAGATAGATAGATAGATAGATAGATAGATAGACAGACAGACAGACAGACAGACAGATAGATAGATACACAGACAGATAGAAAGATAGATAGATAGATAGATAGATAGATAGATAGATAGATAGATAGATAGACAGACAGACAGACAGACAGACAGATAGAAAGATAGATAGATAGATAGATAGATAGATAGATAGATAGATAGATAGATAGATAGATAGATAGATAGATAGATAGATAGATAGATAGATAGATAGATAGATAGATAGATAGATAGATAGATAGACAGCCAGATGAATTTATGGACAGATAAATAGAAAGACAGATAGATCAATAGATAGACAAATACATCTATAGACAGATAAGTAGATAAATAAATGGATGGATGAATGAATGAACAAATGAATAGATTGATAGATAAACAAACAAACAAACAAATAACAACTACCCAAAGAGCACATAGAAATGCAGATTCTGGAACTTTGAAATAAGAAACCGGAGATACTCATCTGGTTAGACAGCATCGGTGGAGGGGAAAGTAGAGGCAACATTTCATTCAGGTTGTTAACCTTTCAGCAGCACTGGAGAAGTGTGGAGACAAGCATGTTTTAAGCTGGAGGGGAGGGGGGAGGATAGAGAGAACAAAGGGAATGTCTGTGAGGCGGTTTGGAGACCAAAATTGTTCAGAAAATCGCTGGTGCCGTTTAGGAGAGGATGGTGAATACTTGTAAGGTCACAACTGGTCTGACTGGAGGAGGTGTAAAGTGAAGATGAAAGAGGGAGGGAGGGAGGGAGAGGGGAGGGGGTGAGGGGGAAAGGGGAGAGGGGAGGGGGAAGGGGAGAGGGGGAGAGGGGAGGGGGAAAGGGGAGAGGGGGAGAGGGGGAAAGGGGAGAGGGGGAGGGGATAGAGGAGAGGGGAGGGAGGGAGAGAGGGAGAAGGGGAGGGGGAGAGGGGAGGGGAAGAGAGGAGAGTGGGAGAAGGGGAGGGGGAGAGAGGGAGAGGGGAGGGAGGGAGAGGGGAGAAAGGAAGGGGAAAGGGGAGGGGAAGAGGGAGAGAGAAAACAAATGGAACTGTGAGATGCAGAACATAGTATTCACCATGAGGTCTGAAATAAGAAAATTTTGGAAAAGCAGAAGTTAGGACATCTGTGCAGGGAGAATAATTGAGTCAATGTCACAGACTGATGCGTCAACTGTCCAAAGTTCAAACTAAGTTTTAAACACCCAGTCACTCAACCGGTAGTGAAGATCCACCCCCACCCCCACCCCCCAATGCAAAATGGGTCTTTAGTTGTAGATCTCCATCTCTGGTGAGAAAAGGCGATGTCAGGTGGACAAGGGGTATGGGTACAACTCAGAACTGAAAGACCTTTGAACACACAAAGTGTGCAAGTCTTTTATCCTTGCACAAGTAGCACAACAGTTAGCAGAACACTGTTACAGTGCCAGCCGTAAGATTTCAAAGCACACTTATTATCAAAGAATGTATAAATTACACAACCTTGAGATTTGTTTGCTTACACGCAGCCACAAAGCAAGGAACCTGGAAGAACCCAATTTAAAAAAATAAAATAAAGGCCAACACCCAATGTGCAGAGAAAGGGGGAAAAAAACACAAATCATGTAAGGAGTAGCAACCTTCCGAACCAAAGTGAGTTCTTAGACTCCGAGACCTAGAGCAGCCCAGAGCAGGCCCAAGCCTTGATATCAGTCCGTCCTATTAGCGGACATGGAGCAGTCTCCATAAGATCAGGGTTCAATTCCTACCGCTATCTGTAGGGAACTTGTACATTCTTCCCATGACTATGTGGGTTTCTTCAGGGTGTTCCAGTTTCCTTGCAAAGCCATACAGGTTAGGGTTAAAATAAGAAATTCTACAGATGCTGGAAATCCAGGCAACATGCACAAAATGCTGGAGGAACTCAGCAGGTCGGGTAGCATCTGTGGAAAAGAGTAAACAATTGACGTTTCGGGCTGACACCCTTCATCAGATTAGGGTTAAGGTTAGTTATTTGCAATCATGCTATGTGGACACTGCAAGTATGACAAAAAGTTGTGGGCTGCCCAGTATAATCCTTGCTGATTTGACCTGAAGCAAACAATACATTTCATTGTATGTTTTGATGTACATGTGACAAAGAAAACTAATATTTATCCTAGGTCCCCTCCTCCTTCCTTTTCTCCGATGGTCCACTCTCCTCTCCAATCAGATTCTTTCTTCTCCAGCCCTTGACCTTTCCTACCCGCCTGGCTTCACCTATCACCTTCCAGCTAGCCTCCTTCCCCTCCCTCCACCTTTTAATTCAGGCATCTCCCCCCCACTTTCCCTCTCAGTCCTGAAGAAGGGTCTCAGCCTGAAACATTGACTGTTTACTGTTTTCCATAGATGCTGCCTGACTTGCTGAGTTCCTCTGGCATTTTGTTTGTGCGTGTTGCTTTGGATTTCCAGCATCGGCAGATTTTCTTGAGTTTGTGATTTGTAGAGAGGAACAATTTGGGCCTGGGGCACTATAAAATCTTATGGCCTTGATCCTTCAACTGACAACATCTATTCAACATTCCCCAGGAGCCTTACAAATTCTAAACTTCATAAAAAAAGATAGTTCTTTTTTAATATAGCTTTGTGCACTTAAGAAGGTGGGGTGGGGGTGTGGAGTTGGTGTGGGTGCACACAGCAGCTTTCTCAGCCATGGGTCAACTACAGGCAGAGCCTGTTCCTACCTCAGTTCCTATCCAAGGGAGCCCTATTGAAAAGTGTGTAAGTGCGTTGGTCGAGGCCTTTGATTCAGAGGACTGTTTTGTGTCTAAAACGGATTACTTGACGCAGACCCAAACCCAATCCAACAATTTAAAATCCTTTCGATACCCACCGAGCTTTCCCACCATTCTCTTACTTCTGATTTCGATGGAGCAACCACTGCACGATCTGCTTTTCACAGTCGGTTCCTGTCGGACTCGAGTCAACTGAGTCTTGATGCTTTGATTTATAGGACGCTAACCGAGCCTGCTCCAATCCGAATTCAACGACCCCTGAACCTTTAGATTTTGTGCCACCAAGAGGCCACAATCAGGATGGAGGAGCAACTCCTTACCGGGTACTCTCCTCCCCAACCTGATGGCATAAATATTGACTTCTCCTTCTGGTTCAAAAAAAATTCCCTCCCCCACCCCTCTACTATTCTACCCTCCAGCCTTTTACTTGTTCTCACCTGCTTTTCAACCGCCCTTGGATCCCCTCCACCTTCCCTTTCTCACTCCCCGCTGAACAACGGCGGCTCCTCAGTAGAGATTGTTAAGAGCACCAAATTTCTTGGTGTTCACCTGGTGGAGAATCTCACCTGGTCCCTCAACACCAGCTCCATAACCAAGAAAGCCCAGCAACGTCTCTACTTTCCGCGAAGGCTGAGGAAAGTCCATCTCCCACTTCCCCATCCTCACCACATTCTACAGGGGTTGTATTGAGAGCATCCTGAGCAGCTGCATCACTGCCTGGTTCGGGAATTGCACCGTCTCTGATCGGAAGACCCTGCAGTGGATGGTGAGGTCAGCTAAGAAGATCATCGGGGTCTCTCTTCCCACCATCACGGACATTTACACTACACGCTGCATCCGCAAACCAAACAGCATTATGAAGGACCCCACACACCCCTCATACAAACTCTTCTCCCTCCTGCCGTCTGGGAAAAGGCACCGAAGCATTCGGGCTCTCACAACCAGACTGTGCAACAGTTTCTTCCCCCAAGCTATCAGACTCCTCAATACTCAGAGTCTAGACTGACATCTACATCATTTATTATGATATTGTAAATTGTCCTCTACTGTGCCTATCGTCTTGT
Source organism: Hypanus sabinus (assembly GCF_030144855.1). NCBI lineage: Eukaryota > Metazoa > Chordata > Chondrichthyes > Myliobatiformes > Dasyatidae > Hypanus > Hypanus sabinus. Next base: position 12,601,924 of record NC_082729.1, on the reverse strand, counting down.
TTATTAATTATTGTACTGCCCTGCGCTGTTTTGTGGACTTTATGTAGTCCCGTATAGGTCTGTAGTCTAGTGTAGTTTTTGTGTTGTTTTATGTAGTCTAGTGTAGCCTTGAGTTGTCTCACATAGTCTAGTGTAATTTTGTGTTTCAGGTAGCACCAGGGTCCTGGAGGAACGTTGTTTTGTTTATACCGTGTACTGTCCCAGCAGTCTACGGTCGAAATGACAACAAAAAGCGACTTGACTTGACTTGAAAGCTCACTCGCTTCTATCAGATTCCTTCCTCAGCAGCCCTTTATCTTTCCCATCAAAATCAGATTTAATATCACCAGCATATGCCATATTTGCTGACTTTGCGACAGAACTACAAGGTAATACATAAAAATAGTAAGAAATGTGAATTACAATGAATATAGATAGATTAAATAAGCAGTGCAAAAAATAAAAAAAAAGTAGTGAGGAGGTGTTCAGGGGTCCATCGGGTGGCAGAGTGTGACACTTCAGGCTTCATCGATTACCTTCCTTCCCCTCCCTCCACCTTTTTAAAATCTGGCATCTTCCCCCTTCCTCAAACAAGGGAAAATCCCAGCAACACACACACGGCACACAATGCCGGAGGAACTCAGCAGGCCAGGCAGCATCTATGGAAAAGAGTCGACTCTTTCGGACTGTTTCTTCCTCCTTTTCCAGTCCTGAAGAAGGGTCTCAGCCCGGAACTTCGACTCTTTATTCATTCCCATAGATACTGTTTGACCTGCGGAGCCCCCCCACCCCCCCAGCGGTCCCGTGCGTGTTACTCTGGATTTTCTCCTGCTTTTGATCCCTAAATGTGGCTCATCTGATCAGGCGTCCAAGTTCCACTCTGAGATCGATGCCCCCCTTGGTTACGTCGCTTTTTGGAGGTTAAACTGCCGATCTGAATCTCTTACAAGGGTTCCGGGATCTGGAGGTGCTTAAAACCAGCTGTTCGTCTCAACAAGCCGGTCATGCAATTCTGTTAACTCGTGGGTCAATTGTGCCATAAATCTATTGCCCTTCCTTTGCCCCTGAACCCACGTCGACCCCGTGTGCAGGGCAGCTCATTAGCCCCACAGCAGCCGCAGCCTGCTTTGTGAATGACAGTCCGCTGGCTGGGGCGGGTCGGACGGAAACAGTTTCAATCATTCATTCACCTGGATTGGCGGCGGATTACTGAGGCTCTGTCCGCGCCCCATCAGCACTGCATTGAATCTCACTCCCTAAATGGGAAAAAAGTTAACTGAACAATGGCAAACACTTTTTCCGTTTATTAAGTCCGCTATAGTTTAATTATGCGTTGACTCAGTTGTTTGGAAGTAGCCAATTGATTGATTTAAACCATATAAATAGCTAGATTAAGGTTAAACCCTGTAGGACTCACTAACTCCTGTTCTTAATATTATTCATTCATCATCTATCTATATATATTCCCTTTATATAATATATTCTCTCTATATATATATATCAGACAGACAGACATACTTTATTGATCCCCAGGGAAATTGGGTTTTTACAGTCTCACCAACCAAGAATAATGTAGAAATATAGCAATATAAAACCATAAATAATTAAATAATAATAAGTTAATCATGCCAAGTGGAAATAAGTCCAGGACCAGCCTATTGGCTCAGAGAGAGGAGTTGTAAAGTTTGATGGCCACAGGCAGGAATGACTTCCCATGACGCTCAGTGTTACATCTCAGTGGAATGAGTCTCTGGCTGAATGTACTCCTGTGCCTAACCAGTACATTATGGAGTGGATGGGAGTCATTGTCCAAGATGCCATGCAACTTGGACAGCATCCTCTTTTCAGACACCACCGTCAGAGAGTCCAGTTCCACCCCCACAACATCACTGGCCTTACGTATGAGTTTGTTGATTCTGTTGGTGTCTGCTACCCTCAGCCTGCTGCCCCAGCACACAACAGCAAACATGATAGCACTGGCCACCACAGACTCATAGAAAGTCCTCAGCATCGTCTGGCAGATGTTAAAGGACCTCAGTCTCCTCTGGAAATAGAGATATAAATATATATTAAATATAAATATAAGGATCTAGTGCTTTTTTGGCGTATATGATGAATAAACTCTTCTCGGGCTTCCAGCTGGATACAGGTATCTATTTTAACCGACGTTTTGATGACAAACTCTACCATTTTCATCAGGGATGATGCCTAGTCTGGTGGTATACATACCTCCATCCATATATCGGCCAGACGGGATGTACGGTGGAAATCCGCATCAAGGAGCACAGGAGGTGTATCTGTTGGGGTTAACCGCAGAAATCGGCTGTAGCAGAACATAGCGTTTGCATTGGCCATGAGATTGACTACTGCCCTGCGCCAGTGGCTTTTGGGACCGCCTGATGAAGGAAACCATTGAAATAAAACTAGAGAATAAGAATTTTTGACATAGGTGAAGGTCTCACTCTGAGTAAGAAATGGAATTTAATCGTAAACAAGGTGGGAGAGCAGAAACCTGATTGGATGAGGACTAACCAATCAGGAGGGATGGACATTGGGGGTATAAATATCACCAGACTAGACATGCCTAGACATCATCCCTCTTGAAGATGGCAGAGTCTGTCATTGAAATGCCAGTTAAAATCAATACCTGTACCCATCTGGTGCATGTTGGCGCATGCCCTAGTGGGCAAGGCATCAGACTAGTAACCTGAAGGTCACTGGTTCGAGCCTCATCTGAGGCAGCGTGTTTTTGTCCTTGAGCAAGGCACTTAACCACACATTGCTCTGTGACGACACCGGTGCCAAGCTGCTTGGGTCCTAGTGCCCTTCCCTTGGACAACATCGGTGGCGTGGAGAGGGGAAGGCCTGCAGCTTGGGCAACTGCTGGTCTCCCATACAACCCTGCCCAGGCCTGCGCCCTGGAAACTCCAGGCTCAGATCCATGGTCTCTCGAGACCGACGGATGCCACCACCACCCACCTGGAAGCCCAAGAGGAGTTTATTTGTATTTATATGTAATTTGTTGTTTGTATTTGCACAGTTTGTCCTTTTTTTCATATTGATTTTGTCAGTCTTTGTGTGTAGTTTTTCATTGATTCTGTTGTATTTAGACCACAAGTTATAGGTGTAGAATTAGGCCCATTTGGCCCATCAAGTCGACTCTGCCATTTCATCATGGCTGATCCATTCTCAACCCAATCTCCTGTCTTTTCCCCGTATCCCTTCATACCTCAACTGACCAAGAGTCTTATCAACCCCTGCCTTACTTGGCCTCCACAGCCAACTGTGGCAATGAATTCCACAGATTCACCAATCTCTGGTTAAAGAAATTCCTCCCCACTTCCGCTCTAAAAGGATGTCCCTCTATTCCAAGGCCGTATCCTCAGGTCACACAGTCTCCCACCACAGGAAACATCCTCTCCAGACCCACTCTATCAAGGCCTTTCAAATTCAATAGGTTTCAATGAGGTCAGCCCTCATTCTTCTGAATTACAGTGAGTGCAGGCCCAGAGCCATCAAACGCCCCTCACAAGGTAACCCTGTCCTCCCCAGGATTAATCTTGTGAACCTCCTAACAGTCCTCTCTAAAGCCATTGTTTCTTAGATAAGAGGCCCAAAACTGCTCACAATACTTTAAGTGTGGTCATACCAATACCTTACAAAGCCTTGGCATTACATCCTTGCTTTTAAATTCTAGTCCTCTCAAAATGAAAGCTAACATTGGACCCAGGAGATGAATACAACAGCCCTCCTGGACAGGTAGTCCAAATCCTAACATTGACCCCAATTCCTAACCTTAATCCTTCACAACTTCAGGGAGAGCTGATAATTAACCTGATCATCTCAAATATAACTCCAGTTGGTAGTGGGTAAGGGAAAGGGGAGTTGCACTGAGATTAATGAAAAGTAATGCAGCACACATATAACGCTGGAGGAACTCACCACGTCTCTCCAAGCAATGCTCACTCCTCTCTCCATGGCACTGAGGTTATGAAGACTGCCCTCTGGCTGCTGTGCTCCGTGCCTGCTAATATGAGGCCTTGGGCCTACTCTGGGCCGCTCCAGAGCTCGGATCTAAGGACTCATTTTGGTTCGCAATGTTGTTGCTCGCTTCGATTGTTTGCATGAATTGTGTTTTATTTTCCCTTTCTCTGCACATCGGGTGTTGGTCTTTATTTTTTTTTAAATTGGGTTCTTTCAGGTTGCTTGCCTTGTGGCTGCCTGTAAGCAAAACAAATATCAAGGTTGTATAACGTATACAATAAATGTACTTTGAAACTTTCCCACTATTCAGGACATCTACAGCAACAGGTGCATAAAAGGGGCTCGAAGGATCACTGGGACCCGAGTCACCCCAACCACGATCTGCTCCAGCTGCTACCATCTGGGAAATGGTATCACAGCATAAAAACCAGGACAGCTTCTTCCACCAGGCCATCAAACTGATTAATTCACACTGACAGAATTTTATTTCTAAGCTATATTGGCTGTTCTGTTGTACATCTGACTGGAAATGCTATTTATTATCAATTACTATAATTTACTCATTGCACATTAAGACAGAGAAATAACGTAAAGGTTTTTACTCCTCACGTATGTGAAAGATGTAGGAAATAGTAATTTCAATTCAATTCAACTTTGAAAGCCCGGCAGCAGCTATGGAGGGGAATAAACAGCCAATGTTTAGGCCGAGACGAGCAGAATAAACAGCCAACGATTTGTGCTCCTCCTTGTTTATTCATTTCCACCGATGCAGCCTGACTTGCTCTGTTCATCTAGCACTTTCTGCGTGTTGCTCAAGATTTTCATCATATGCAGAATCACGTGTTTTCACGACTCTATCAGTGGCACTGAGAACCCCGGAGGTTGGGGAAAACATATCAGGAGAAATTTTCCTGCTGCCCGGAAGCTTACAGCTAATTCTAACTCCAAACCAGCCCACTTTGGGGCTCACGTAGGCATTACTCTCCCTACTGACTGCCCGTTACACTGCTGGCATTTAGGGCAACAGTGAGGATCCTCCACCTCTGGCGGTTTTCAGTAGTTTCCTCTCAGTTTTTACTACTGTCAGTCATGTGAGTCCCAGGTGGAGACTCAGGAATACCGTCACGCTTGGAATATTTGGGGTTCTAACTTTTTTTCTGTCATTCTTCCTATGGGGTTTTTCTTCTATTTCGAGGATGTCTGTGAAGAGTAAGAATTTCAGGCTTTACACTGTACACGTTGTCTGATATTATTTTAGATATTGAGATGCCTCACAGAGTAGGCCTTTCTGGCTCTTCATGCCAGCCAGCAACACCAGATTTAAAGTTAAAGTCTGTCCCAAGCCTTATAGGCTCATCAAGCCGGTGTTTATGCTGGTTTCTGTAGCGTGAAGCATCTGAGAATATGACACTCCCCCCTGGATAGGATGCCAATCTTTCGTGAGGTTAACCCCCCAGCATTTTGCCGGTACCCATTTTCAGCTGGGCGGATTGAAGCAATGTGTGATTAAGTGCTTTGTTCAAGGATGCAACACATTGCCTTGGCTGGGGCTCGAACTCACGACCTGCAGATCGCTAGTCCAACACCTTAATCACTTGGCCACATGCCACAACACCAGATTTAATCCTAGCCCAATCTCGGGACTATTTACAATGATGAATTAATCTACCAACCGGTACATCTTTGGACCGTGGGAGGAAACCAGAGCACCAGGAGGAAACCCACTTGGTCACGGGGAGAACGTACAAACTCCTTACAGGCAGCGGCAGAAAACCGACTTAGATATCTAAACTAAACCCAGCCAAAACCCCAAGACCAAACCAACTTCAAAGCTACTCCAAAACGCCAACACTCACCCTAACCTCTCCAGTCTAGGGTACATCCTGAAGATTTACTGAGTGCTGCCTGATAACCTGAATTACATGAATGTCTCCCCTTTTGAAAACATGAGCTCCTCTCATATCTGGCCTGTACCGCCACAGATATTATGATGTCCTCTGATATAAATCGTGACCCTCTCTAAGATAAGTCACAAGAGCTTCTTGTTTAATCAGAAATATTCAGCTTAAGAAACGGCTCAGTAATCAGTTGCAGCGGCAATGACAGATATGCAGATTATAAATAAATAAATAAAATCACAGTCATGGCCAGAGTATTAAATCTAAATCCAGATCCAGTCTCCTCTCAGAGGATTTACATTATTTTATTATTTCTTATTCTCTGTAAAGAAGTGATTTCTGTGGAACATTTTCAGCCATTTGGGGCTCACATAGGCTCTACCCTTCCTACCTACTGTCTGTAACGCCGCTGGCATTTAGGGCAGCAATAAAGGTCCTCCATCCCTGGCAGTGTTTGGGGCTTCCTTCATCGTGTCTGTAGCTTCCTCCCGCTTTTCACAATGCAAGACTCGGGTGGAGATTCAGGAATACCGTCACACTTGGGGTATTTGGGGTTCTGATACTTTTTCTGTCATTCATTCTTTGGGGTTTTCTTCTATTTCGTGGATGTGTGTGAAGAGCAAGAATTTCAGGTGGTTATACTGTAAATGCTCTCTGATATTAAATTGAAGCATTTGAACCAATAGTCTCCAATTACTGAATTAAAATACAAATTGCAATTCGATTGTAGCAAGTGTTTCTGACTTTACACTCTCTGATATTAAATGGAACAATTGGCCACTGAACTCTCAGATGTGGAAGGATTCTTTCTTTCTTTCTTTCTTTCTTTCTTTCTTTCTTTCTTTCTTTCTTTCTTTCTTTCTTTCTTTCTTTCTTTCTTTCTTTCTTTCTTTCTTTCTTTCTTTCTTTCTTTCTTTCTGTTTTCTCAATCTTTTTGAGGTGCTACATTTTGGTAGGAGTAATCCAAATTGATGGTAAATGGTAGGGCATTGAGGAATGCAGTAGAACAGAGTGATCTAGGAATAATGGTGCATAGTTCCCTGAAGGTGGAATCTCATGTGCATAGGGTGGTGAAGAAAGCTTTTGGTTTGCTGGCCTTTATAAATCAGAGCATTGAGTATAGGAGTTGGGATGTAATGTTAAAATTGTACAAGGCATTGGTGAGGCAAAATTTGGAGTATTGTGTACAGTTCTGGTCAACGAGTTATAGGAAAGATGTCAACAAAGTAGAGAGAGTACAGAGGAGATTTACTAGAATGTTACCTGGGTTTCAGCACCTAAGTTACAGAGAAAGGTTGAACAAGTTAGGTCTTTATTCTTTGGAGTGTAGAATGTTGAGGGGGGACTTGATAGAGGTATTTAAAATTATGAGGGGAATAGATAGAGTTGACGTGGATAGGCTTTTTCCATTGAGAGTAGGGGAGATTCAAACAAGAGCACATGAGTTGAGAGTTAAGGGGCAAAAGTTTAGGGGTAACACGAGGGGGGAACTTCTTTACTCAGAGTGGTAGCTGTGTGGAATGAGCTTCCAGTAGAAGTGGTAGAGGCAGGTTCGATATTGTAATTTAAAGTAAAATTTGGATAGGTATATGGACAGGAAAGGAATGGAGGGTTATGGGCTCAGTGCAGGTCGGTGGGACTAGGTGAGGGTAAGTGTTTGGCACGGACTAGAAGGGCCGAGATGGCCTGTTTCTGTGCTGTAATTGTTAAATGGTTATATGGTTATATGATTTAAAACTAAGTGTATATACAAACAAGAGGAGAATATCTCTGGGATATATATCAATAGCAGTACATACAGAAGGTAAAATAAACAATATCAGAATCACGCTTATCATTGACCTATGAAGTATAAGTTTGATATAGAATGTATAATTCTCCTCTTATCAATTTAGGAAGAAAAGAAGGACTATTAGAATTTTTTATATAAAAGAAAAAAAACCTACTATTCTGAACAAAAAAAAGCACTGGGAAGGATGCTTCATCGCTGTTTCCCAGTCAGGGTTGTTAGCCCGGAGCCGAACCCCCAAACCCGGAGGACGACAAACGCCGGTGATATTAAACTTGACTCTGATTCTGAAACAGGGTGTTGCCATTTCAATCCATTGATGCGGCGTGGTAGCATAACGCTAGCCTAGCGCTGTACAGCGCCAGCGACCTGGGTTCAACTCCGCTGCTGTCTGTCAGGAACTTGTGACCATGCGGGTTTGCTCCGGGTGCTCTGCTTTCTACATTCCAAAGACGTACAGATCAGTAACGGTCTGTGTTATGTTTTGTAATTCAAACTAATACAAGAAAGACACCAGAGTCCAAAACGTGGGTCTAACTTGGAATTTTCTTTAAGCAAGGCATGCGAGTATCACGTGGTAGTGTGATGACGTATGCAATTCATGTACTTACACATATTACCCATAATTAATTATTTAAACAAACAAAAAAGCTTGATCAACCAGTATATCTACAAAATTATTCAGATATTATTGAAATATTAAATACACAACAGTTAGTAATATGTGGTGATACTCTTTCAAAGCTGAAAGCATGGAGACACTTGTGGGCTCCCCCCTCCCCGTACATCCTCAGACTGTGACGATTGTTGATGCAAGGGACGTGGTTCACTGAATGTTTTGACGTTCATGTGACAAATAAGGCCAATTAAAAAAAATCTTCCATGACCTTTTATAAAAGCGATAGTCAGCTATGGGGGTTTATAAGGAATCGCCTTCCACATTGAAAAAAATACAGATTTCATCATAATCCCAATTCAAACAGATGGCAAATTGTTCTCAGACACGAGAAAATCTGCAGATGCTGGAAATCGAAAGGGACACGTACAAAGGGCGGGAGGAGCTCAGCAGGTCAGGCAGCGTCAATGGAAAAGAGTAAACTGTCGACGTTTCGGGCCGAAACCCTTCATTGGGACTGGAAAGGATGAGTAAGAAATGAATCCTGGAAAGGATGGAGAGGAAAGAAGTTGGAGTAAGAAGGTGCAGGTGGGTGGGGGGAAGCAAAGGAAGAAGTTCAAGGTGGTAGATGATAGGTGAAACCAGGAGAGGGGGTCGGATGAAGTAAAGAGCTGGGAAGTTGATTAGTGAAAGAGATAAAGGGCTGGAGAAGGGGGGATCTGATAGGAGAGGACAGAAGATCATGGAAGAAAGGGAAGGGGAGGAGACCATGAGGGAGGTGATGGGCAGGAAAGGAGATGAGGTGAGAGAGGGAAACAGGAAGGGGGAACAGTGAAGTGGGGGCAATAACTGGAAGTTTGAGAAATCGATGTTCATGCCATCAGGTTGGAGGCTTCGTAGACAAAATACAAGGTGTTGCTCCTCCAACCTGAGTGTGGCCTCATCGTGGCAGTAGAGGAGGCCGTGGACTGACATGGCGGGATGGGAACAGGACGTAGGACTGAAATGGGAGCCCACTGGGAGATCCTGCTTTTTGTGGCGGCAGGAGCGAATTGTTCTTCTAGTTCTGAAACAGATGCTCCCATGACAAATGACCTCCTGTACAACATGTCATTGTGAAAATTTATAATCCGATCAGAGATGATCAAAGTGGGCAGTGCATTTTCAACCTGGGTGTTCGAAACCACAGCTCCATCTATTGTCAGAAGCAGAACTGGAGGAGAAAGCACAACTTGGGTGATTTTGCAACACACTGATCTGGATTTATATAGAGATTCAGCACAGAACAGTCCCTTCCAGCCCCACAAACCATACCCCACTATGTAATCTGAGCCTAATCCTGGGGCAATTTACAATGACCAACTGACCCCATGCGGTTCATGGGGAGAACTTGCTGACTTCTTACAGATGTCGTTGGAACTGAACTCTGAACTCCGACACCCCAAGCTGTGATAGTGTCGCGTGAACCACTGCGTTACTGTGGCGCCCAAGGCGATTTCTAGACCACAGCCTCTGAAAAGGGTATACGTGCAACCCCGTGATCAGTGCCACACATGCACAGGGCAGCACGGTGGCACAGTTAGTAGGACCGCGGCCTCATTGTGCTAGAGACCCAGGTTCAGCCCACATCTCGGGCGCTGTCCTTGTGGAGTTCACGTGTTCTACTTGTGACCGCGTAGAATACCTCGAGAGCAGGGGTTCCCAACCTCTTCTACGCTGTGGACCAATACCATTAAGCAAGGGGTCCGTGGACTCCAGGTCGGGAACCCCTGCTCTAGGTGTTCTGGTTGGTGGGTTTTGGGCCAGCAGGTTCAGCCCAGTCCATCACAAGCGAACCCCTCCCAGCTATTGAGCACATCTACATGAAACACTGCCATAGGAAAGCAGCAGCCATCATCAGAGATCCCCAACAGCCAGGCCGTGCTCTCTTCTCGCTGCTGCCATCAGGCAGAAGGTACAAGAGCCTCAGGACTCACACCACCAGGTTCAAGAACAGTTACCACCCCTCAATCATCAGGCTCTTGAACAAAAGGGGATAACAACACTCACTTGCCCCATCACTGAAATGTTCCCACAATCAATGATCTCACTTTAAGGACTCTTTATCTCATTATCTCATTATTTATTGCTATTTATTTATATTTGTATTTGCACGGTTTGTTGTCTTCTGCACTCTGGTTGATCCTTCATTGATCCTGTTTACAGTTACTATTCTATAGATTTGCCGAGAATGCCCGCAGGAAAATGAATCTCAGGGTTGTGTGTGGAGACATATTTGTACTCTGATAACAATATTTCCTTTGAACATTGAACTTTGAAGAACTTACCTACTGTCTGTAACTCTGCTGGTCTTTAGGGCTGCAATGGAGGTCCTCCACCTTTCTGTGCTTAGCAGACTTTTCAACTGAGCCCCAGGTGTGTTTCAGGGTCCTTATTTCTGCCTCTGTGGTATGGTCCCAAGTTGCCTTTGGCATTGCGCACTTCCTCCACCCTCCCGAGGTCCAACAAAACCCCGTCTTTGGCCACTGTAATTGCCCCTCCTGGGTAGTGAGTGGTAGAAGCTGGGGGGGTGGTGAATCCTCTTTACTCAGAGGGAGACACAAGGGCGGAACGAGCTGACAGTGGAGGAGGTGAATGCAGGTTCAAGTGTAACACTGAAGAGACTTTTGGATCGGTACGAGATGCATGGAGGGCTATGCTCAAAGTTCAAAGTTCAAAGGACATTTATTATCAAAGTACGTATACATTACACAACCTTGAGATTTGCCTCCTTACAGCCATGAAACAAAGAACCCCAAATGAATCCATTAACAAAAAAGACCATTGAATAGCCAATGTACAGGGGGGAGAAAACAAATCATGCAAACAGTAATGTCCACAAAGTCAGTCCCATAGTTCAGTTCAACGAGCAGCGAGCTGAAGTGGACCATCACTCGCTTTGGGCCCCAACCCCCTGACCTTTTCAATCTAGCCCGGCGCCCGAATCATCGTCCTAACATCAGGTTCGGTCACCTCAATACGCTCCTGTCCATGGACCCTGCTGCCTCGACTCAGCCTGTACCTGACCTTTCCGATTTGGCCTGGAGCTTGAGTGATCGAACCTTGGGCCTTCCTCGCTCTCGGCGATGGGCCCACTGCCTCGCCTCGGTTCTGCCACGTCGAGTTGGTTCCAAGTCCAAAGGGAGGTTACAGAGTATTGTTTGCGATGATCTGGGTGCAGATCAACGGGACTAGGCAGAAAACCAGGCATGGACTAGATGGGCTGAATGAGCTGTTTCGGTGCTGTAGTGCCCTGTGACTCTCTGACCCTAATCAATGAGAATATGGGAAGAATAACTTAGCATAAACGGGTCAGTACCAACTTGCTGGGCCGAAGGACCTGGGTCCGTGCTGTGTCTCTCTATGACAATAATGTAGGAGATGGGGTGGGGTGGTGGGAAGAGCCGTGGGACAAGGAGGGGTGGGGTGGGGGTGGGGGTAGTGATTGGGATGGGATTTGAAAATGAGAGTCCCGCTGCAGACAAGAACAGAGCTAAAGGAATATATGTGTCACAAATGGCTTTATGTCTGACACAAAAGATAGCAGGCTAATTGAAATTTTTAAAAAAGCAAATCTCTTAACACTTCCAGTGTTAGGAGCACTAGCAAATCCCAACCTGCACACTTTTCCGACAGCACGTCAACAACAGCAAAGGCAAACAGGTTACGTGAACAAAGAGTGTTAAAGCAGTTTTTTTCCCATTAGGTGTCTGGGCCCAATTCAGATCCTGGCTAAAATGTCAGTGAATGATTCACTTATTTAAATAAAATATAGAAAATAACACCTGGTCAGGAAGTCTCTGCAAACAGAGAAACTGAGTTAACATTTAGGTTTTGATGAGCTATTGTAGATTTGCACAGATAAACCAGAAGAGGTATTTTATGCCTCAGAAAAGCTGTAGCAACTCATCTACTGAACGCTAAAAAATTGAACTCAAAGCGTGCTAAAATCCCTTTACGTGATTACGTCATCATGTCAGACCAGTCCCTAAAAGTGAAACCCCAACTCCATGTTGGTGGTTGTGAATTATGCACGTTACCACCAATTACATTGCCCTATACGGCAACCGCCCCAAAGAATTCACGAAAACTGGCGCTGTGAGCCCGCCCAGAGTTCGGACGAGCCGCCTGGCATGGGTGCTCTGTCCCGCGAGTGGAGGGACAGCAGGTGCCTTTGGCTCACCCGGAGGTGCGTTGATCCGCTCATGGTCATGTGACACCAGGGGCACCGCGGGATCCCCCAAATTGTGGTGGGCCGGTTTAAGGCGATCTACCGAAATACGTTCAGGTTTACCCCCCTTTTCTCCCCTTTCCAAAGCGTGGAACGGGCCATCATAAGGGCATATTGCTGTGCGTCGTGGCGGATGAAAACAGACGAGGCGGAATGCAGGTCAACAGGAGCCCAAGGGTGCTGTACGCCATGATGGGAGGTAGGAAGAAGGGAAAAGGGATTGAATTTATTGAGGAGGAGGGTGGAACGCTGCTGAGAGGCTGACTGAATTAAATCACCTGACACCTGACACCCCAGACGTTGTCCCTATACCAGATCAGCAGGTCCTCTTTCGGAGCTGTTCCGAGCCCCAGCAGGACCCATGGGGGACAATCATGCCAGCATGTGTCTGCCAGGGAAGTCCTCAGAGCAGCCTTTAAGGAGCAGAGAAACCGCTGGCGTAGGCCATTGGACCGCGGGTGATGCACCGTGGGTGATGCAGCCTAACACCGAAGTCCTGGGCCACCACAGCCCTGACACTTGAAATGAATTGGAGACCACGGTCAGAGGAAATATGAGATGGAGTGCCAGGCTGAGCAACATCTGCTGATGACTCAGCGGCCATTGTCGAAGCTGGAGGGATCACCTCTGGCGACCTGGTACGGTCCAGCATGGTTAGAAGGTGCGTGAAACCGTGGGGGGGTGGGGACGGGGGCGATAAGAGGACCAACCGAGTCCACATTGACACGATCAAACCATCGCTCAGGGACCTCAGAAAGCGTGAGTGGCGCCCGAACGTGACGGTTAATTTCGCCTGCCGGCCCGCCACACCGGTAGCAGTCCAATCACGCACGTCCTTCCCGAGGCCGTTTCAAACAAACTTCAGAGCAACCAGTTTCAGTGAGGCCTTCCGGCCCGGATGCAAAAGGCCACGTATGGAGCTCAAAAACAGTACGTCCACGGGCACGGTGGGGCGAGGGTGACCAGTTGAGACATCACAGGGGAGAGAAACCCCAACAGCTCTGAAATTAATGTCAGCAAACCGCAGCCCCGTGACTGACATGTGGAGCACCTGAGCCTCTGGGTCAGTAGCTTGGTTGGCTGCCATGCTGGCATCGTCAACCCTGATGTGTACGGCCTCGACGGCTGGCCATGAGAGGCAATTGGCCATGGTATTATTTTTCCCCTTGAGGTGTTGTATATCAGTTGTGAAGTCAGGTGACGTTGCTGCTGTGCTGACCAAGGGTGTCGATATTTCAGCCATCGTGTGCACGAGGGGGTTTGTGGTCAACGCACACTGGAACGGTGACCCTCCAGAGGGAAACGAGAATGGCAGATAACCAAATAGAGACTGAGAAGCTCACGGCGTACCTCCTTTCCGGGGGACAGCGGGGGGACGGAGCCGTCGGCTGAAGAAGGCAAGTGTGCCACACGCCTCCCACCAGCTGTTCGTGCACAGCGCCCACAGCGCGGTCTGAGTAGTGGCTATGGGTGTGCCAATAGGGTCACATTAGAAAGAGCTCGTTTGGTATCATCAAATGCTCCGGTTATGTTGGCTGACCAGTCAAGCCTTTGGTCAGAGATATCGCCACTAAGTGCACTATTTCAGCAGCTCGCGGAACGAAGCGGTGATAGAAATTCACCATGCCTAAGAACTCCTGTAGCTTTTTTAGAGTGCGCGGCAGGGGGAAATCCAAAATGGCGGCTACTTTTGATGGGAGGGGTTTGCACCTTCTGTGGGGATGTGATGGCCGAGAAAGTCAAGGGCTGATGACCCAAACTGGCATTTAGCAAGGTTAGTAATCAACCCGCCTTGGCTTAAACGCCTGAAAAGCGTGCGGAGATGAGACACGTGTTCGGATTTGGCAGCACTGGCGACAAGCGTGTCATCCAGGTAAACAAAAAGAAAATCTAACTCTTTTAATAGAGCGTCCATCAGCCTTTGGGAAGTCTGTGCTGCATGTTTTTCAGTCCAAACGGCATGTGCAGAAACTCCAAAAGAGCCAACCGGGTTATCACCGCTGTTTTGGGGTTGTTCCCTGGGCACACCGGCACATGAGTGCCTTTGGAAAAAGATAACTTTCCAGCTAAACGTGTCGAAAAGTCCTGGATGTGTAGGGCTGGGCAATGGTCGGGACCAGAGCGCCAGAAGAGATAGTAGATTGGTTGTGGAGAAAGATGTTGTTACGCCTACTTATAAAATCAGGAATCAAAAGGTTGAGCACGGTGGGACTAGTGTTTTAAACTGCGTATATTTCAATGGAAGGAGTATCATAGGAAAGGCAGACTAGCTTAGGGCATGGACCAACACATGGAATTACGATATTGTAGCCATTAGTGAGACTTGGTGGCAGGAGAGGCAGGACTGGCAGCTCAAAGTTCTGGGGTTCTGTTGTTTTAGACATGAGAGAGTGGGAGGGCTTAAAGGTCGAGGGGTGCAATTACTAGTCAGGTTAAGGAAAGGTTGAATTTCCTCCTTAGAATGTAGAAGACCTAGGGGAGATTTGATAAAGGAATACAAAATCTCGAGGGGTACAGATAGGGTAAATGCAAGCAGGCTTTTTCCCTCTGAGGCTGGGTGAGATGACAGCCAGAGGTCATGGGTTAAGGGGGAAAGGTGAAATGTTTAAGGAGAACATGAGGGAGAGCTTCTTCACTCAGAGGGTTGTGAGAGTGTGGAATGAGCTGCCAGGGCGAGTGGTGGATGGGAGGGGTGTGGAGTGCTATGGTCCAGGTGAAGGTCAATGGGCAGATCAATGGCTCAGCATTGACTAGGGCTGAAAGGCCTGATTCTGTGTTGTGATTTCTTTGATTTCCGAAATGATGTGGATCAGTCTCCATTGAGGATGACCCGCTTTGTTAGAGACGAGTGCCTTCAACACTCTCTTACTTGATTTCTGTCCCTTAAGGCCCACGTATAAATCCAGAAAAATACATGAGTAGCTGAAGCTTCATAAACACCAGAGATTTCAGGAGGAGTTGGGAATCCAGACACATTAAATGCCGGAGGAACTCAGCAGGTCAGGCAACACCCGTGGAAAGGAATAAAGAGTCACTGTTTTGGGCCGAGACCCTTCATCATGACTGGAAAGAAAGGGGAAAAGCCCAAAATAAGAAGGTGGGGGAAGGGAAGGAGCCCAAACTGGCAGGTGACGGGTGAAGCCGGGTGAGGTGGGGAAGGTAGGTGGGTGGGGGAGGGAGGATGAAGTGAGAAGCTGGCAGGCGAAAGGTGGGAGAGGAGCTGGAATCCGACAGGAAAGGAGACTTAGCCAGGGGAGGAAAGGGAAAGGGGGAGGGGCACCAAAGGGAAACGATTGACAAGCGAGGAGAAGAGAAGGGGTAAGAGAGAAGCCAGAATGGGGAATGGAAAAAGAGAGAGGGGGAGGGGGAGAAATCATCGTAAGAGAATCGATGTTCATGCTGTCCCAGACAGAATATGAGATTGGCCTCATCATGGCAGTAGAGGAGGTAATGGACTGACGTGTCAAAGCTTCTCTGTCATCAAAAGTCATACTTAGCACAGCTCCTTAGAGAGTTTGGCAAAACATTCTATCTTACCCCAAGCGTTTCTGGTTCTAGGGAATCCATTAATTATGAATCGTAAATATCAAATAACATTATATAGTTATCAAATGACAGAGAGCAAGTCTCCTAGATTTAGTTCCCAATTACTCACTATCAAAGAAGGAACTGACTAGACTACAAACATCCTGGCAGAAGCAAAAAGCAAGAAATCAAGAGAATCCTTAAAAACTTGGTTCTCAACGGAAGACTCTGTTAGCGAGCAAATTGAACCGCACGCCATTTAGGAACCTGTGCATCCGCGGGATCGGAGCCGAGGACTGAGCCGCGGACACCCAAGAGACCAACACTCACGATGGCCGATCACCAGGGATACGGACCTGAGGAGATCACTCCTCCATGTGGTTGGCCAGGATCCACTGGAGGCTTGTGGCCAGCGCGATATTGAACCAATCAGAGCGAGTTAGACCAGTATAAAAGTATAAACTCGGACAGAAACAACACCGGATGGCGCGCTGATGATGTCACCTCAACTGGTGACGGAAGGTTTGCGACCGGACCTCCAGGCTCGGCGAACAGCCCTACAGACGAGGAACTGACCAGTTCAAAAATTTTTTTTTAATTTCCACTTCCCATTCCCATTCCAACACGTCAGTCCATGGCCTCCTCCACTGTCGTAATGAGGCCACACTCGGGTTGGAATGGCAACATCTTATATTCCAACTGGCTAGCCCCCAACTTGATAGCGTGAACCTCAATTTCTCAAACTTCTGGTAATGCCCCCTTCCCTTCTCCTTCACATTCCCCAATCCTATTCCCCTCTCTCACCTTATCTCCTTGCCTGCCCATCACCTCCCTCTGGTCCTCCTCCCCCTTTTCTTTTTTCCATGGCCTTCTGCCCTCTCCCATTAGATTCCCTCTTCTCCATCCCTGTATCTCCTTCACCGATCGACTTCCCAGCTCTGTGCTTCACCCTTCCTCCCTCCCGGTTTCACCTTTCACCTTGTGATTCTTCCTCCCCTTCCCTCACCTTCTTACTCTGACGCCTCATCTTTTTCCTCCACTCCTGACGAAGGGTCTCGGCCCAAAACGCTGACTCTCCTCCTTTCCACAGATGCTGCTGGGCCTGCTGATTTCCTCCAGCATTTTGTGCGCATTGCTTTGATTTTCAACATCTGCAGATTTTCTCTTGTTTGTGAAAAATAAAAATTGTTTTTTTTAAATGCAACTCAGCCGGTGACCTTTGGCCTCTGTGCTGAATTTGATTTCGTCTTCACAGCATCCCGATGAGCAGGAAGACATCCTGGTGTGAAAACTAAACAGAAACAGAGACGTGGCTCTGAGCTCTGCTGTCTCACGGCACCAAAGAGTTCGTTTTAATCCCGATCTTTGGCGATTTTTATTCAGCATAGAAAACGTCCTATCCAGATACATCACAGCTTGGAATAGCAACCGCTCTGCCCCCGACTATGAGAAACCGCGCAGAGTTGTGGTCACAGCTCAGCACGTCGCGGAAACCAGCCTCCCCTCTAAGGGCTCCATCCACACCTCTTGATGCCTCAGTAATGCAGCCAGCACAATCGACTGCCCAACCCGACCCACCCCGGACATTCTCTCTTCTGCCCCTCTAATAGGACAGAAGACACAAAAGCCAGCGTTAGATATGTGGGTGATGACCAAAGAAAAAAATGGCTGGAGTCGCTTCGCACTTTAGTGCCAGGGCGTTTGCTAGGTGGGTCAAAGATCAAACTTACAAAAACTAACAAAAATACTGAAAAGGAAACTGCCAATATTTAGAAAAATGTAAAATGAGAAAATCTGCTGATGCTGGAAACCCAGAGCAACACACACACACACGGTCCGTGGAAAAGAGTGAACAGTCAATGTTGTGGGTCGAGACGTTTCCTCAGGACTGAGAGGGAAGGGTGGTGGGGTGGGGGGGGAGGGGAAATGGGCTTGCTGGAAGGTGATTGGTGAACCCAGGTGGGTGGGAAAAGGTCAGGGGGTGGAGAAGAAGGAACCTGATAGGAGAGGAGAGTGGATCATAGGGAGAAAGGGAAAGAGGACGGGAGCACGGGGGAAGTAATAGTCAGGTTGTGGTGAACTACATATACCTGTCTGGACACGCCCCCTGCTGACTGCTCCTGTGGCTCCTCCCACAGACCCCTGTATAAAGGCGATTGAGGCCTGAGCCCGGCCTCTCAGTCTCCAGGATGTAGTATGGCGGTCACTCACTGCTTGTTCCTTCTTCTAGTCAATAAAAGCCGATATCTCGTCTTACGTCTCAGAGTGAGTTATTGATGGTGCATCACAGGTGAGAAGAAGTGAAAGGCCAGAGTGAGCCTCTTTCCCCTCCCCCCACCTCTTAATTCTTGTATCCTCCCCACCCCCCCCCCCCACCCAGTCCTGAAAAAGGGTCTTGGCCCGAAACGTTGACTGTTTACTCTTTTCCATAGATGCTCCCTGACCTGCTGAGTTCCTCCGGCATTTTGAGTGAGTGTGTTTTGCTTTGGATTTCCAGCATCTGCAGGCTTTCCCTGTGTTTCCGAACTGGATGTAGCCGTGAGTGTGCGCTTTAATTAGAAAGACCCTGAAATGTTTCACGATAGAAGTTCTGAGGTGTAAGTATTTGTCTGGTAGAGTTTTATCAGCTGGAGTCTCAGTCTGTTAGTGACTGACACAGACGCATCAATCTAAATATAGATTGAAGTGAGGAGCCATAGACTTTCCAGACTTGCCCATTCCACGATCCAGTGATTATACCCACGGGATGAGGACCACCTCCCACCCATGAGTAAGATAGGGACACAGATTCTCTAAATATCATCTGAAAAGAATCACAATCAGGTTTACTATCACCGGCGTATGTCATGAAATGTTCCTGCCTTTGCAGCAGCATTACAATGATAAACTATAAATTACAGTAAGTATATACAGCATATTAAATCGTTAAATAAGTAGTGCAAAGATAGAAATAAAAAAGCAGTGAGGTAGTGTGCATGAAATCGGATGGCAGAGGGGAAGACGCTGTTCCTGAATCGTTGAGTATGTGCCTTCAGACTCCTGTACCTCCCTCCTGATGGTAACAATGAGAAGAGGGCATGTCCTGGGAGATGGGGGTCCTTAATGATGGACGCCGCTTTCTTGAGGCTTCAGTCCTTGAAGCTGTCCTGGATGCTACGGGAGCCAGTGCCCATGATGGAGCTGACCATGTTTACAGCTCTCTACAGCTGACTTTGATCCTGTGCAGTAGTTTCCCCCACCCCCATACCAGACAGTGTTGCAGCCAGTCAGAATGCTCTCCACAGCACATCTGTGGAAATGCTTTGGATGTTTTTCGTGACATATCAAATCTTCTCAAGCTCCTAATGAAATATCGCCACTGTCGTGCCTTCTTTATCACTGCATCAACATGTTGGGCTCAGAGATACTGACTCCCAGAAATTTGAAATTGCTCACTCTTTCCACTTCCGATCCCTCTGTGAGGACTGGTGTGTGTCTCCTCGTCTTAACTTTTCTGAAGTCCACAATCAGTTCTTTGGTCTTACTGACTCGCAAGTGCAAGTTTCGAGTTTGTAATGTGGCAATTTAATCACAGTAACATTCAGATAGACCAAATGTCTGCTTACTGTAAGATAATATCAGTGAACCATATAGAAGCATTTCATCTTGCTTCTGTGCGATTCCACATCTTCATTTGCGTTATTTGTTACCCCCTGTAATCTCGCCTGAGTCTGCAATCCATTGTTGCTTTTCGCAGGATAATTGGCACTTCTCCTTCCAAATGCATCCTTGCTCCTGACACTAGTTGGACCCATTCTCCATGCTCTTTCCAACTGGGATCACAATCTCAATGCCAATTGTGTCTGTCCTCTCCCTCCTCTTTTCCAACAGGGTCACATTCCTGACCAATCTCCTTCTTCAATCCCACTGGGATTTGTTCTTCCTCCTTCCTGTTGGGTTCACACTCCTGACTCAGTTTGGACCCACTCTCCCTCCTTTTTCAAAGTTCAAAGTTCAAAGTACATTTTATTTTTATTCCTTATACAACCTTGAGATTTGTCTCCTTACCGGCAGCTGTGAAGCAAAAAGAATAGATAGGACAGATTTAAAAACGAGAAGACCGACCAAACACCCAGTTTGCAGAGACAGAAAAAACACAAACCGTGTAAACAATAAAATCAAGCAAACAACATTCAGAACTGAAGTTCGCAACACCACGCATCACTGCAGCCGATCCAAAAGTCCACAAGTCGCAGGCCGCATCCTCGGTCCAGCTCAGAGACAAGCCAAACCTCCGACCCCGACCATTTCAATCTGGCTCTGCGCTTAAATCATCCAAACCCACTGCCTTGCTCTCCAGTGCACTCAGCCTTCCTCCTCTTTCCCTTTGAGCTCCTTTGTGAGAGTTAGGCTGTTGGTTGGTTCACACAGACTGCTGGCAGACCCAAGTCCTGACCTGTGGCGAGCGCCCAGTACATTTTTTATTTCTTTTCAGACTTAGATGCAGATTTACCTATCGCACGTACATCAATGAAATGAGTCCTTTGCGTCAAGAACCAACACACCTAGGGTTGTGCTGAGACGGACCATAGATTGACTTTTATCGTAAACCATCTTTCCACGCTCTTCCCCAAACTGGCACTCACTAGTGTAAAGGATTCCTCTGATTCTTGTTATGATCACAACACATCAAAGATTACGCCAGCGTACAACACTCCTTCAGTCGACATTTTCCATGTAGCCCAAGAAAATGTGTATTTTATTTCTTTTATGTCTGTTTTTTTTTCACCTTAAATGTGTTAAATGGCCTCGTAAATGGGACTGTTAGAACCTACGATTTACATTTTGGAGATTGATTGAATGATCCAGTTCCCAGAAGATTCCAGGAAGTGAGCGTGTACTTGGACAGTCTCGAAGTGAAGAAATTTCGAGACGGGGCATGAGTTGTGGATGTCTCAGACAATCATGTCCCCACAATGCTGGCCCTCTGTTTTTACCACGTACGAGCCCAATGTAGCTTGTTGGTTGTTGTATTTCACCGTTACAAATATCATTCCCGCAGGAGTTACCTTTTCTTCAGTAAAAGTTTTCACATTGTAAATCTTAAGGCTACGCAGTCCTGTATCACTCTCATCATTATCAGATTCTTCATCAACCGCATACAGATTAATGTTCTTTTTGAAACTTCAACTTAATTTCTTTTATCTTTTTCTCTATGCTATGCAGTCCAGTTATTTTTGACTGCCAAATATGCTCTTTGATGAGTCCTACTTTGTTGTATTTTCTGCAAGTTTGACCTTTAAACCTGAATTGATCTGATATATGTGATCCCCTGCCACGGTGGTAACATAATTTGTTCAGCTGGGCAGGTTTCTACTTAGGTGTTGCAATTTTGTCCACTTTCATTCCTGACTGCAACTCAGTTGCATCTCTAGCTGCTGTTTCCATTGATACAGCGATTTCAACAGCTCTTTTAAATGTGAGTTGGGCTTCAGTTAGGAGCCCATTTTGAATGCTTTCTTGTAAGATTCCACAAACTAAATGATCTCAGTGCATAATTAAATCTGTCTCTGAACTGACAATGTTCTTTAATTCAGCCACATATGCTGAAATGGATTCCCCTACCTTTTGATTCCATTTATGAAACCTAAAGCGTTCTGCAATTTACAATGGTTTTATTTCTAAGCATCCCTGCATTATGTTCACAATATCAGCAAAGCCCATTTCAGCTGGTTTGGCTGGAACATTCAAACTTCTAAGCAAACTGTATGGCTTTCAACTTAAAGCATAACTGGCACTCACTTTTCATTGGTTATTTCATTTGCTTCAAAATACTGCTCAGTTTATGCAGCATACTATATCCAGTTATCTCTTGCACAACTGAAAGCATCTATCTTTGCAATGTAGCCAGCCATTTTTGCTTTTTTTTAAGTTCGGATGATTATCACCCAGGTGTCCATGGTTATAAACTCATTAATGCCTCTTTTTTTAAAAAAAACATGACCGCTTCTCTCCTTTTCCAGAGTAATCACATGCTGTGTATATTTTTAACTCGAATATCTTGCTGCACCTTTTTTTAACTCAAACATCCGTGCTTCGACAGGTAGGAAGTCATCTTGGGTTCATTTTAGAACTTCCTCATCACCACTGTTAATGTTATGTAATGCCAAAACTGATCAAAAGAAAAACATGGGGAGTCCAGGGACAAACATGTGTGGTTCATTTTTAATTTTACTGAGGCGCACACGTATGATGTGGTGACATAATGATGTATGCCATTATGCTTTTACATATAACCCATAATGAATCATATAAACACCAAAGAATGCTTAATCAAATATGTATTACTCATATATTATTGAAGTATTAAATATACAACATTTACAGTGCCAACAATCCAGCTTCAATTCCACCAATGTGTCTGTAAGAAGTTTATATGCAATCCCCATAAATGCCTTGGTTTCCTCCAGGTGCTCCGGTTTCCTCCCATGTTCCAAGGACATACAGAATAGGGTTAATAAGCTTTGGGCATGCCATGTTGGTGCTGAAAACACAACAACATTTGCTTGGTGTCTCCAGCACTTCATTTGACTCTGTTGGCCGCTGACACGAAGGATACGTTTCTCCTTATGTTCCATGTCCATGTGACAAATGAATCTAATCTTTCTTCAAAAAGATCTGGCAAGTGGAGCATGACGTGAGAAAATGTGGAAGTGTCTATTTCGGCCAGAAATATGTAAAAGAATCAGAATCAGGTTTAATATCACCAGCATATGTCATGAAATTTGTTAACTTTGTGTCAGCAGTACAATGCAACATATTACAACAGAGAGGAAAAAAAACTGAATTGCAGCAAGTATATTTTTATAATGAATAGTTAAATTAAGTAAGTAGTGGAAAAAAATAGAAAGGGTGCAGAGGAGATTTACAAGGGTGTTGCCTGGATTGGGGAGCATGCCTTATGAGAATAGGTTGAGTGAACTCGGCTTTTTCTCCTTGGAGCAACGGAGGATGAGAGGTGACCTGATAGTCAGAGGCTTTTTCCCAGGGCTAAGATGGCTAGCACAAGAGGGCATAATTTTAAGGTGCTTGTAAGTAGGTACAGAGGCGATGTCAGGGATAAGTTTTTCATGCAGAGAGCGGTGAGTGCGTGGAATGGGCTGCCGGTGGATTGGAGGCGGAAACAATAGGGTCTTTTAAGAGACTCCTGGATGGCTATGTAGAGCTTAGAAAAATAGAGGCCTAGGTCGTTCTAAGGTAGGGACATGTTCAGCTCAGCTTTGTGAGCTGAAGGGCCTGTATTGTGCTGTAGGTTTTCTATGTTTCTATGTTTCTAATCAGATAGTGTTCATAGATTCAATGTCCATTCAGAAATAGGATGGCAGAGGGGAAGAAGCTGTTCCTAAATCATTGAGTGTGTATCTTCAGGCTCCTGTACCTCCTCCCTGATGGTAGCAATGAAAACAAGGCATGACCTGGGTGACGGGGGATGTCACCTTCTTGAGGCCTCGCTCCTTGAAGATGTCCTGAATACTAGCGAGGCTGGTGTTCATGATGGAGCTGGCTGAGTTTACAACTTTCTGTAGTTTTCTTTGATCCTGTGCAGTAGCTGCACCCTCCCACCCCATTCCAGACGGCAACGCAGCCAGTTAGAATGCTCTCCAAGCTACATTTGTAGATGCTTGCGAGTGTTTTTTGGTGACATTGCAAATGTCCTCCAACCCCTGATGAAATATAGCTGTTACCTCACCTTCTTTGTGGCTGCTTTGATATATTGACATGCAGGAACTTGAAACTGCTCACTCTCTCCACTTCGGATCCCTCTATGAGGACTGGTGTTTTCCCTCAACTTACCCTTTCTGAAGTCCACAATCGAGTTCTTTGGTCTCACATACATTGAGTGCAAGAATATTATTTCAGATGCAGATGTTTCTCAGTGATCCCGTTCATGATCTGCAAAAGGCTCCCATGCAGGAATACAGAGCTGGAGAGGATGCACTTCAGTTATAGTCAAGTCAAGTCAAGTCACTTTTATTGTCATTTCAACCATAACTGCTGGTACAGTACACAGTAAAAATGAGACAATGTTTTTCAGGACCATGGTGATACATGACACAGTACAAAAACTAGACTGAACTACATTTAAAAAACAACAGAGAGAAAGCTACACTAGACTACAGACCTACCCAGGACTGCATAAAGTGCACAAAAACAGTGCAGGCATTACAATAAATAATAAACAGGACAGTAGGGCAAGGTGTCAGTCCAGGCTCTGGGTATTGAGGAATCTGATAGCTTGGGGGAAGAAAACGTTACATAGTCTGGTCGTGAGAGCCCGAATGCTTCGGAGCCTTTTCCCAGACAGCAGGAGGGAGAAGAGGGGTGCGTGGGGTCCTTCATAATGCTGTTTCCTTTGCGGATGCAGCGTGTAGTGTAAATGTCTGTGATGGCGGGAAGAGAGACCCCGATGATCTTCTCAGCTGTAAAGGATAAAAATTGAAGTATATTAGTTTAGAGTGCTGGTCTCCCTATCTGAGGAAGGATGATAATGTGTAATTGGAAGAAGGTCAGTGGAAGAAGTCTTTGAATATTTTAAAAGCAGAGTAGGCAGATACTTGATAAGCAGGGAATGAAGCATTACAGTGTGAAAATAGGACTATGGAGTTGACGTTACCAGCAGATCAGTCACAAACTTATTAAGTGGTGGGTCAAGCTTGAGATACCAAATGGCCAGTTCCCGATCCTAATTTGTATGTTTACGTGAAGTTTCCGATTTCAGTCGGGTATTGACATGGCAAGTGTCCAGGCTGTACTTTTGCACACCATATTGACACCCATTCACATTCACACTCTCCAAGGCAGCGCTATTTGTAAATGCAAACTCCTTGGTGATCATATACTGGTCAGGTAATTAACTGGCTTAAAAATAAGACCATCAGTGATTCTGAGAGGGAGAGATAGAGAGAGAGAAAGAGAGAGAGAGGGAGGATGGGGGGGATAGAGAGAGAGAGAGAGAGAGAGAGAGAGAGAGAGAGAGAGAGAGAGAGACACTCACTTAGAATCTCCAAGACAGTTTTCCAGCCAATTAACGGCCACAGGAGTGTAGCTATTATTGTAGTGTATTATTCCTTTACCTTTAGAGAAATGGGAAAAAATTCTTCAGTTAGTTAATTTTCCTTCTATGTGTGCGAGACATTCAATTTAAAGTGGTACATAGGGCTCATATTTATCTTTAATTAGCTCATTTTTACTCTCATATATATCCAATTTGTGATGGATGTCACTCTGAGGGAGCCTCTCTGACTCATATGTTTTGGTCTTGTCCTCTTTTGGAAATATTTTGGAAAGATATTTTTGATACATTCTCTACAGTTTTGCACATTGATTTACAACCTCACCCTATCACTGCAATTTTTGGCTTACCAATGTTTGATCTGCCCTCTGCAGCTTGGTGGATGATTACATTTGCTACTTTAATGGCTTAGAAGATCTATTTTATTGAATTGGAAAGAGATAAATCCTCCTACTACATCTCAATGGTTTTCCCAAACCATATCCTGTTTAAATTTAGAAAAAATTAGCAGTGGTACCTTTGATCCCTCGGTTAAATTTGAAGAAACTTGGAGGCCTTTTATTCAATACTTTCACAGAATGTAATTTGACCTTTTCCGATTCCTTTATATTATTCATTAATTTGAGCAGAGGAGCGGAGTTGGCGACACTAATGATTTTTTTTGATGTAATAGAATAGCCCAGCTTGCTTTTTTTTTTAGCTTAGGTTTAGTTATGTTAGGTTTATTTTGTTTTTTATTTTTCAATTTGGGGCTTTTTTTCTTGTATCCTGTTTATATCTAGGGTTTGGGAGGTCTGTTATATGGTGTTACGTATAGTTTTTAATCACGTGTTAACTGCCAACAATGTAATCTCACTCCCTTTGTACTATTATGATGGTGAAGTATCTGGTTTTGAAAAAATTCAGTAAAAAGATTGAAAAAGAAAGAAAGTTTGATCACCTTGAGGGGTTGGATGGCATATTCCCGTTCCTACGTTTTATGATCAAATGATCTTATTAACATCCTAACTGATATCAGACTACAGATAAGGATTGTCTGCTGCAGGCAAACCTTTGGCTGAGGCCTAGTTCCATGATGACTCCCCACCCAAGCATACTTTGTTGAAATCCTGATGTCTTCAAGTATCTTCATAAGTGATGCTGACGTGAAGGACCTATCAGCTGTACCGAGATTGGCTTCCTTATCTCACATGTACGTCATGAAAAGGTATCGTGGTTCCATTTATGGGGTGTTGCAGCTTTAAATAACACCAGTCACTCAGCTGCGAAGCCAGACACCTCTGAGAAGCGTTTTAGAATTCAATTCTTGTCACGTAATCGCAGCAGAAGAAGATAAGGCTACCTACTGAAATAATAATGAAGGTGCTCGCAGTGCTGCTTTCTGGTGAGTCAGGAATATTAGAACTGCATATCAGTTACACCATTTGATTTACTAGAACAGCACCAGGGATGGTGGACTTCTGCCTGTACCGGGGTGCCAGAGGCTGAGAGAAAATCTGACAGAAGTAGGCAAGATCATGAGGAGTTTCGGTGGGAGAAACGGTCTATTATCGAGACTGGGGTTTGCAGACTTAAAAAGTTTTCAGCAAAAGGTATAGGAGCAGAATTAGGCCATTTGGCCCATTGAGCCTGCTCTGCCATTTCATCATGGCTGACCCCGTTTCCCCATCAGTCCCAATCTCCCGCCTTCTCCCTTTGTGCCCTGACTAATCAAGAATCTATCAACTTCTCCCTTAAATATACCCAGTGACCTGGCCCCCACAGCTGCCTGCAGCAATGAATTCTACAGACTCACCACTCCGTGGTTACAGAAATTCTTCCTCGTCCCTGAATGTGAGACAGTGTCAAACCTTTCTGACCTCGAACCCATTGCCTGCGGGGTAGTGGGGACAGAATCCACTTCCAAAGCCTCTCCTCGCCCTGTTTCACCTCATGCTTTTAACATATCCTTAGGGATTCGTACATGATATGATATGTTATTTTGATATGTTACGGAGACATGATCCGCTGTTACCGATCTTAATCCATGAAGGCTGAGAAGGACACCACTTTAACTGGACACCGCGGAGTTTCTGGCACAGGGACGAGAATTTTTAGAAGCGCTGCGCTCTTCTGATAACTCCGTAAACAAACATATTGAAATAGACACCGTCTACAAACTTCCAAGAGCCAAGGGCACACGAGCCAATAGAATTCAAAAGTCAACTGAAGGGGTAGCCAATCAGGATGGAGGAAGGGGAACAGGGGCCTATATAAGCGTGAGCACTCCCAGAGAGAAACACCAACAACTGCTCACTGAGGATGTCACCTTGATGGGCGATGAAACGTCTGCAAGCTAATTGCCAAGTTCGGCAAACACTGCCAACATCAAACACCTTTACCCGAGCTACCAATATTCACCACCATAGCTACATATTCACGCTTGGGGTTAATTAGGTGTTAGCCAGCGAGCCACAGGTAATGATATTATTTCATAGACCTTTTAAGTATGCTAATTAGAATGATATTAGACCACTTAAAATTGCTAACTTCGTTATTTCGCTAACTTCATTTACTTATGCTTCTCCACCACTAATTACACTATTATACCACTTAGTTTCGCTAACATCTCTGTTAGACCATTATATCGCCAATTTAGCTTTGGTAGGTTTTTATCATTACAAGATCGTTCGTCTTTGCTGATCTCGTAATAAAGGATCGGATTGGAAATTCATTATTTGGAAGTGCGTCACACAGTGTCGAGTACTCTTGGCGGTTTTGCGTTGTTTGAAAGTAACCGCTACATCGTGGATTCTGCCTGCTCCCTTGCAGTTGCACTCTGCCCGACCAGCTTCCTGTGGAAACTTTGCCACAAGATGCTAATGCAAAGCTAGTCCACAATTGTCACATGAAACGGTCCTTAAAGAAGTGGATATTGTCCACAGATCAATGTTACATATGACGCACCTGTTACGGATAGGAAATGAATGTCATGGGGAGTGCATGGAAATCCAAAAAATTCTGCAGATGGTGGGAAGCTGAAATAAAATCAGAAAGTGCTGGAGGAAAACCCAGCATGTCAGGCAGCATCTGTGGCAAGACAAGTAGTTAATATTTTAAGTCCAGGTACATGACCGGAAATGTTAACTATTTCTCTTTCCACTGATGCTGTCCGACCTGCTGAGTTTTTCCTTCGATTCCTGCTATTTTTATTTACCAATGAGAATGAAGTCTTCTTCTTAATAGCATAAGACGTAAGAACAGAATTAGGCCATTTAGCCCATTGAGTCCACTCCACCATTCAATCATGGCTGATCCTTTTTCCCCTCCAGGGCCCCACTCCCCGGCCTTCTCCCCGTAACCTTTGATGCCGTGTCCAATCAAGAGCCTATCAAGCTCTGCCTTAAATACACCCAACGACCTGGCCTCCACAGCTGCCTGTGGTAATAAATTCCACAAATTCACCACCCTCTGGCTAAAGGAATTTCTCTGTAGCCCTGTTTTAAATGGATGCCCCTCTATCCTGAAGCTGTCCCCCCTTGTCCTAGACTCCCCCACCAATGGGCAGCATCCTTTCCACATCTACTCTGTCTAGGCCTTTCAGCATTCAAAATGTCTTAAGATCCCAGCCCATCCTCCTGAATTCCAGCCAGTACAGACCCAGAGCCATCAAACGTTCCTCGTCTGATAACCCTTCCGTTCTGGGAACCATTCTTGTGAACTTCCTCTGAACATTCTCCAATACCAGCACTTCTTTTCTTAGACAAGGAGCTCAAAACTCTTCACAATAAACAAGGTGAGGCTTCACCAGTGCCTTAGAGAGCCTCAGCATCACATCCCTGCTCTTGTATTCTACACCTTTTGAAATGAATGCTAGCATTGCATTTACCTTCCTCACCACCCACTAGTTAACTCCCTTTTGCAATGTAGGTTACAGGCACTTCCTCGAGCACCCCTGCTCCATCTGTCTAAAGTGGAACTTCCCGGTGTCCAAGCATTTAATTCCCATTCCCATTCCAAAGTCTTGGTCCATGGCCTCCTCTTGAGCCAAGTTGAGGCCACCCTCAGAGTGGAAGAGCAACATGTTATATCCTGTTTGGGTAGCCTCCAATGTGATGGCATGAATATTGATTTCTCCTTCCAGTGAAAAACTTCCCTCTCTGTCTCCACTTCTTCTATTTCCTCTTACCTCTTCTCACCTGCCTATCACCTCATCCTGGGTCCCCTCCTCCTTCCCTCGCTCCTATGGCTCACTCTCTTCTCCTATCAGATTCCTTCCTCTCCAGCTCTTGACCTTTCCCACCCACCTGGCTTCACCTATCACCTTCCAGCTAGCCTCCTTCCCCTCCCCACACCTTTTTATTTTAGTCTTCCCCCTTCCTTTCCAGTCCTGGTGAAGGGTCTCGGCCCGAAATGTCAATTGCTTACTCTTTTCCACAGATGCTGCCTGACCTGCTGAGCTCCTCCGGCATTTTGTGTGGACCTCCAGCATCTGCAGACTTTCTAGTGTTTACGGTAATTATAAGTTACCGTCACCGAATCCCCCAATATCAATATCCCGGGCTTTACCGTTGAGCAGAAACTGAACTGAACTACACTAGGTGACTTTAAGAGCAGATTGGAGGCAAGGAGTCCCATGGCAAAAGAAACTCATCTCTGAACTCCACAAAGCCTTCCCATCATTTACAAGTCTTACGTCTGATGGAGTACCTTCCAGTTGCCTGGGTGAATAGCAGAGCCCTCAAGCTCTCCACTCTACTTCCTATCCTGTATACTCATGATCTTAAGCTCTAACTCCATCTAGAAGTTTGTACCACCACCCCAGTGGTCTGTATCTCAAGTAACAATGAGTCGGAGAATAGGAGGGAGATAGAGAGCTTAGAAATGTAGTTTCATCATCATTATGTGTTGTCACTTCAAAGGACCTGTCCTGGGCCCAGCACGTAAATGCAATTACGAAGCAAGCATGCCAGTGTGTTTACTTCCCTAGGAGTTTGCAAAGATTTGGCATGACATCTAAAACTTTGACAAATTTCTATAGATGTGCAGTGGAGAATATATTGACTGGCTGACTGGTATGGAAACGCAAGTGCCCTTGAATGGAAAATCCTACAAAAAGTAGTGGACACGTCCCAGTCCATCACAGGTAAAACCCTCCATGCTGTTGAGCACAGGAAAGCAGCATCCATCATCGGGAACCTCCACCACCCAAATATGCTCTTTTCTCACAGCTACCATTGGGAAGAAGGTACAAAAGCCTCAGGACTCACACCACCAGGTTCAGGAACAGTTATTACCCCTCAACCATCAGGCTCTTGAACCAAAGAGGATAACTTCACTTGGCCCATCATTGAAATGTTTCCACCTGTTACATATTTCACATCTATTTTACTCTTGGCTGGCAGGGTGGAGACACGTCTCTACCAAAGGAGGTGTAAGATGCTCCTTCCCTCCGCTAGCCTGCAGGTCACCCTTGGGCAAGGTTTAGCACCTCTTTAGCTCCCCCATCAGGGTCACATGAACCATGGGAGCAGGTGGTGGGTGGTCGTATGAGCAGCCGGTGCATATTACAAGTCCTGGTTATGCGACCACTGATGCCAGCCAGACGATCTCTGAAGAGTATTGGTATTGGCTGGGGTCACCCGTCTGGCAAAGACACTGCCCAGAAGAAGGCAATGACAAAACGACTTCTGTAGACAAATTTGCCAAGAACAACCACAGTGAAAGACCATGATCACCCACGGCACACGATAATGATGAAAATTATGATTTTTCTCTGCCAGCTCCCTGCTTATTTTGCGCTTCTTAAAACCTAATTTTTTCACAAAGTCACAGAGCCCTTGCTGCCTTCATTGTAACACTATTAGTCACAGTTTTAATAACTTACACCCCCATTCCCCAAAAATTGATTGACAAGGGTAAATATGATCAATCATACAAGCACAAGAGATTCTACAGAAGCCGGAAGTCATAGCAAAACACACTGGAGGAACTCAGCAGGTCAAGCAGCATCTATGGAGTGGAATAAACCACTTGGGCTGAGACCCTTCATCAGGGCAGCTGTGATCATGACCGCTTTTTTCAAAGGTCAGGCCAAGTTCCTTGGTTCAACTCATTTCATTGCAAGCAGAGATTTTTCAGTATATTGTTGCTGTCCCAGGAATTAAGTTCTAAATTTAATTAAGTCTCGGTAAATGTTGTGCATTTAATATATTTTTCTCAGTAATATTTTTGTTATTGTTTTACAAGAAAGCATAGTATAAAGGAGGTTTGTGCAGTACATAGCAAATGTACAATTCGCATGATGTACCCGTAGTACAATCATGCTTTGGTTGCCTGCCTGCCCCGACCTACCCCTCCCAATCCCCATCTCCAAGCCATCACTGCATTAGCAGAAAGGGTTAACAGACAGACAGACAGACAGACGGACAAGACAGACATACTTTATTGATCCTGAGGGAAACTGGGTTTCGTTACAGCCACACCAACCAAGAATAGTGTAGAAATATAGTGATATAAAACCATAAGTAATTAAATAATAATAAGTTAATCGTGCCAAGTGGAAATGAGTCCAGGACCAGTCTATTGGCTCAGAGTATCTGACACTCCGAGGGAGGAGTTGTGAAGTTTGATGGCCACAGGCAGGAATGACTTCCTATGTCACTCAGTGTTACATCTCGGTGGAATGAGTCTCTGGCTGAATGTACTCCTGTGCCTAACCAATACATTATGGAGTGGATGGGAGTCATTGTCTCATCCCAAACAGAACCTTTATCCCCACAGAGCAGCACTGGTATAGAGAAGGTGTATTTTCCTAACACACAGAGTGGGGTGTACACCTAAGTCCAACCAAACGTCACACGCTGACTTTTGCCTCTCTTTTGGCCAGGCGCGCAGTCTTGCTCAGGTGGAGGGATGCTGCCCCGCCCTTAGGGACATCATGTCCAGTCTACACCTCGAGAAGATCCATTATTCAACTCTCAATTCGGACATAAAGTTCCAAAAGGTGTGGGGACCCTTTCTTGAATATTTTCAGAATTCCCAGCCAAACTAAAGGTGTATCCCTTCTTCCTTTCCTCTGCACGTAACCCTAACTTTCAGCATTCCCCCGGTAAAATTCTACGAACTCAGGCATGCATTTAATATTTAAGTAATGTTTGAGTAATCTTGTACATATATACGTTAGTTAATTAAGCATTCTTTGTTTAAATAATTAATTGTGGGTTATACGTAAAAATGCGTGAATTGCATGCGTCATCACGCTACCATGTCATACGTGCGCTCCTCACTTAAAGCAAACTCAAAGTTAGACCGTATTTCAGACTCCAGTGTCTTCCTTCGAATTAGTTTAATGTTTTGAAGTTACAAAACATTGTAGTAAATACCCAGTGTCAGATGGTTCCTGAACGAGAGTATATGAATTTTATCAGGAATTTGTATTTCATTTCACTTCCTCCACGCCCACAGACAGTGCGCTCATTGTGCTGGTTGCTGCATGACAATGAAGAGAAGCCCATTTTAAAGGGAACACATCCAAGCTGATTACTGGCAACTTCCTCAATGCCTTTGTGATTCTTTAGTGAGTGCCGGAGGCTGGCAAAGGAGGGGAATCCCTGGTTCTGTCCCCTTTCCTACTACACCTTCCGCTATCACCGATCGGGGCTCGATTCCTGCCACCCACGGCCCTTCAGAGATGCACAGCCCTCCCCTCAGTTCAGCCCTCACTCTGACTCCTGAAGCCCTGGTTACTCCCATGTGAATAATTTGTGGTTCTTGATCACACCTGCCCTAACAAGGGTCTCAGCCCGAAACATCGGCTGTTCATTCATTTCCACAGATGCTGCCTGACCTGCTGAGTTCCTCCAGCATTTTGTGTGTCTTTGCCGGGATCTCAAGCATCTGTTGAATATCTTGTGCTTTTTATAATTCAATCAAGGGGTGACGTGGCATTTAATTACCCGTCTCTAATTGCCCTTGAGAATGTGGAGGTGGAGCACTGGCCGGAGCTTTCTGGAGCAGTTAGTACTTTCTTCCCGTGACCGCTGGGGTTTCCTCCAGGCGCTCTCACTTCTGCCCACGTTTCAAACCTTCGTGCAGGATTCCACTTCCTCTGGCAGCTCATTCCACGATCACACTGTCCTCTGAGTGAAGAAGCTCCTCCTCAGTCTCCCCTTAAATATTCAACCTTTCACCTTTAGCCTATGACCTCTCATTCTAGTTTGACCTCACCTCAGTGGAAAAAGCCTGCCTGCGTTAACTTGATCTATCAAGACAGGGAAGCGCAATCACTTGCCATTCTTCAATATGGACGAGTCTCCCTCAATCTCTCCTCACCGGATGACCACCTCGTCCCTGGAGGCAACCTAAAAAACTATAAAATTCACCAGAGGGAGGCAGTGAAAGGACATGACTGTTCAGTGGCTCTAGAGGATCAAATCAAGGAGGTGCTGAGTTTATGCAAAGTGTCAAAGAATGAGTTAGAAAGAGTGAGATAGAGCTCTTAAAGATAGCAAAATCAGGGGATATGGGGAGAAGGCAGGAAAGGGGTACTGATTGTGGATGATCAGCCATGATCACATTGAATGGCGGTGCTGGCTCGAAGGGGCCAAATGCCTTCTCCTGCACCTATTGTCTATTGAATGCTGGGAGGACAGAAGCTGGTTTATTATCAACAAGAGACGTAGATGCTGGAAATCCGAGCAACACACAGAAAATGCTGGAGGAACTCAGCAGGCCAGGCAGCATCTACGGAAAAAAGTACAGTCGACGTTTTGGGCTGAGACCCTTCGGCAGGACTGGAGAAGAAAAGATGAGGAGTCGATTTAAAATGTGTGGGAGGGGGAGAGAAACGAAAGGTGAAACTGGGAGAGGGGGGTGGGATGAAGTAAAGAACTGGGAAGTTGATTGGTGAGAGAGATACAGGGCTGGAGAAGAGGGAATCTTATCGGAGAAGACAGAAGGCCGTGGAAGAAAGGGGGCAGGAACACCAGAGGGAGGCGACGTGTCATGAAATTTGTTAACAGCAGCAGTACAATGCAATACATGATAATACAGAAAGAAAAAGTGAATAAGTAAATCAATTATAGTAAGTATATATATCTATATTAAATAGATAAATTAAAAATAATGCGTAACAGAAATAATATACAGTATATAAAAACATTAGGTAGTGTTCATGGGTTCAAGGTTTACTTAGGAATCAGATGGCAGAGAGGAGGAAGCTGTTCCTGAATCGCTGAGTGTGTGTCTTCAGGCTCCTGTACCTCCTCCCTGATGGCAGAAGGGAAGAAGCTGTTCCTGAATCGTTGAGTGTGTGTCTTCAGGCTCCTGTACCTCCTCCCTGATGGCAGAGGGGAAGAAGCTGTTCCTGAATCGTTGAGTGTGTGTCTTCAGGCTTCTGTACCTCCTCCCTGACAGTAACAATGAGAAGCAGGTGTACGCCACATTTCTGAGGCACCGTTTCTTGAAGATGAACCCATGACCACTACCTCACTACTTTTTATTTCTATTTTTGCACTACTTATTTAATTTAACTATACTTAGTTAACTATACTTACTGTAATTCACATTTTCTCTCTATTATGTATTGCAATGGATTGCTGCCGCAAAGCCAACAAATTTCACGACACATGTCGGTGATTCTGATTTGGGAAAGGAAATCTTCTGACCTTACCCGAACTGGCACATATATAATTCCAGACACAATAACTTAATTCAGTCCTCATACCCCCTACTGAAATGGTGCAGAAAGGCATTTAACTCAGTGAGAAATCAGCAATATTCATAACCCAGGAATGGATTTTTAAAAACTTCCATTTGGCACAGGGAACTATTGCTCAGTGTAAATGGAAATTTACTAGTTCCCCGTATGTTGCAAGGCACAGCGGAAAATTAGTGAAGTAATGGGTTAATGGCTGAGTTCCACTGCAGATTAATATAAACAAACATCTGTTTTTCTTAAAGCCGCTGAAAGCTTCTCAGAAAAAAAAGCAGGATTTCACCGGCTCATTCGGCGTGTCTTATAGGATTTCAGTGATCTGAGGATCATTCTTAAAGGGTTTACAAGTGCTGTTGTGTGTCTTGTTTCAGCAGAACTCCTAACGTTTCGCCCTGGATGTTCAGCTCTCCACAGCACTTACGTGGGCTCTGTCAATGGGGATACAGTTCCCTCTGACAAGAACCCTACATCTCAGCCGGCTTTTGGAAGAAGTAACAGAGGGCAATATCCCAAGGGAATGATTTTTCAAAACTCTGGAAACCATACTTGAAAAGAAAACTTATCAGAACAAAGTCCACACTGATGGTTTCCATGGTGACAAACAACAATAATTGGAGCCTGAAGCGAACGGATATTGATGGGATACACAAAATGCTGGAGGAACTCGGCAGGCCAGACAGCATCAATGGAAAAGAGTAAACAGTTGACGTTTTGGGCCGAGGCCTTTCATCAGGGCTGGAAAGGAAGGGGAGAAGTCAGAGTAAGAGGTGGGAGGAGGAAAGGAAGAAGTACAAGGTGGCAGATGATAGGTGGAACCAGGAGAGGGTGAAGTAAGGAGCTGGGAAGCTGATTGGTGAAAGAGATAAAGGGCTGGAGAAGGGGGAATCTGATAGGAGAGGGTTGAAGACCATGGAAGAAAGGGAAGGGTGAGGAGCACCAGAGGGAAGCAAAGGGCAGGTAAGGAGATAAAGTGTGAGAGGGAAACAGCAACAGGAAATGGTGAAAGGAGAGGAGGGTGTGTAATTACCGGATGCTTGAGAAATCAATGTTCATGTCATCAGGTTGGAGACTACCCAGGCGGTTCTTAGAAGAATGTTTATTGACTACAGCTCTGCCTTCAATACTACAAATCCAAGTAAACATCACCATCTCTGAGACCTGCTCCTCCAACCTGAGTGTGGCCTCATCATGGCAGTAGAGGAGGCCATGGACTGACATGTTGGAATAGGAATGGGAAGTAGAATTGACATGGGTGGCCACTGGGATATCCTGCTCTTTGTGGCGGATGGAGCAAAGGTGCTCAATAAAGCAGTCTCCCACTCTACATTGGCTCTCACCAACATACAAGAGGCCACACCCAGCACACCGGACACAGGATTTTCCCATGTTATAGGCTGGATACTTTAGATAGGAGAGTAGCAAACATGATCTAATTTTTTGGTTTGTTGGGGTTTCAGCTCTAATGGGACCAAGAAAATATTCTTGCCACTAGACTGATTTACAAGTATAATGATTAATTGGTGTCCAATGACGAGAGTGAAATCAGGAAGAAGGTACAAGAGCCTCAGGACTCACACCACCAGGTACAGGATCAGTTATTACCCCTCAACCATCAGGCTCTTGAATCAAAGGGGATAACTTCACTCAGCTTCACTCTCAACTGTAATTGAAATGTTCCCGCAACCTATGGACTCACTTTCAAGGACTCTTCATCTCATGTTCCCGATATTTATTACTTACTTATTGTTATTATTCATTTATTTTTGTTCATTGCATAGTTCGTTGTGTGTTACTCGCTGGTTGAACACCCAAGTTGATGCAGTCTCTCATTGATTCTGTTATGGTTACTATTCTATTTTGGATTTATTGAATACGCCTGAAAGAAAATGAATCCCAGGGTTATAGTTTGTATGTACTTTGATAATAAATTAACTTTGAACATGTATAGGAGAGCTTTTAAAGTGGAAAAATTCCACAATTCCACGGCAATTCCACTCTCTTGGCCTCAGAAGTTTGGATCCAGTGTTACGAATAATCTTCCTTGATTGCAGTGGATGACCGTGACGTTTTCTGTGCCTTGTCATGCCCATCGCTCTCCACACACCTCTGCAGAACTGCCTTCCTGACCATTGGATCTCCCTGCTGATCTCACCTGCCTATTCCACCGGAGCCAACTTTGCACACGGGGACGGGCGTGTCCCTATCTCACCGGGGTATGAGGCCGCCGGCTACCCTCTCCCGGTTTAACCCGCCAGACAAAGCGGCGTACCGAGGCGTGGCCGCTGTTGCATGCAGACTGCTACCCGGAGCCACAGGTGAGAGCAGAGTGCGCAGTAGGGCCCAAAGGTGAGTGAGCTACCCCGGAATGGAGGGAAGGAGTGATTTACATCTCCTTTGGTGCGGATGCATCTCTACCCCACCACCCGAAACCAGACAGGCACAGCTATTAGGTTAATGCTATTTCAGTGCCGGTGATCACAGATCGAGGTTTGATTCAAGGAGTTTGTATCTTCTCCCCATGACCCCTGGGTTTCCTCCAGGTGCTCCGGTTTCCTCCCACAGTCCAAGGACGTACGGGTTTGGGTTAGTAGATTGTGGGCACACCAGAAGCATGGTAACACCTGCAGGCTGCCTCCAGCACATCCTCACTGAATTCATTTCACACAATCGACGCGTCTTCAAGTCAAGTCAAGTCGCTTTTTGTTGTCATTTCGACCATAGACTGCTGGGACAGTACACGGTAAAAGCGAGACGACCTTCCTCCAGGACCCTGGTGCTACCTGAAACACAAAACTACACTAGACTACAGACCTGCACAGGACTACATAGAGTGCACAAAACAGTGCAGGGCAGCACAACAAGTAATTAATTAATAATTGCGACAAATAAAGCAAATCTTTAATTTCCTTTTCTGTGGAGGTTGAAAGACGTGTTGTCAGAATCTTTTTTCAGGGCAGGGATATGAAAAACAAAAGAGAATAGGTTTAAGGTGAGAGAAAGGGGATTTGAGGAATATGGATTTTACACAGATAGGAGTTTGACATCTACCACTCACTTGCCAGAAGAGGTGGCAGAGTTGCTTAAGTGTGTCCTCTCTCTTGAAACAGCCAATTCTAGCAAACCAATGCTACTGCTGGTGACTCCCCCCCCACCGATTGTTATCCTTGTATGACATGCCCTCCGACCAATCTGATGACAAAGTCGAAGAACTATATTCGATCCTTTATTAGCAACTAATAAAATGTACGATCTTGAAGCGATGAAACTAAGACTAGCAATATTAAATGTACTTAAGCGGATGTAATCAAAGTTAAGTAGAGTTAAGCAATTTCAAGTGTTAAAAGTAAATTAAGCGCAACTAAGCAGTCAACAAAAGATTTGACACCTGATGGTCCCCGCCTCAGAACAAACCACAAGTACGTAACTCAATCCCTTTTGTTTTTATCACGTTTCCCCCCCCCCCCACCACGTGACTAGTTACCATAATAAATGTGCAACGGGGGAGTACAACCTGCCAGCCAGAGGTGTAGTGGCACCCACAGCGGACTTTGAGGCGAGTGGTTCCGGGTTCGAATCCGGCTGGCTCCTCACCCGCTTTCCTTCCGTGCCGTACTGAGTGCTGAGTTAGCAAAACCTGCCTCATAAAAACGAGACAAAATGCCAAAGAACCAGCAAAGTTGGTGCCCTAAAGCAACAGGAAATCAGAGCAAACAAGATAAAGTCTGCAGATGTTGGAAATCCAAGCAACATACATAAAATGCTGGAGGAACTCAGCAGGCCAGGCAGCATCTATGGGAAAGAGTACAGCTGACGTTTTGGGACAAGACCCTTCATCAGGACTCCAGATGTAGCGT
Organism: Hypanus sabinus; assembly: GCF_030144855.1. Classification (NCBI taxonomy): domain Eukaryota; kingdom Metazoa; phylum Chordata; class Chondrichthyes; order Myliobatiformes; family Dasyatidae; genus Hypanus; species Hypanus sabinus. The sequence continues at coordinate 12,563,260 of NC_082729.1, read as the reverse complement.
AGGAAAAGTTGGGAGGGATACCAGTGTAGGCTTGGAACACAGACTGTTCCAAGTAACGAACAAACAGGCAGCATCTGTGGAAAAGTGTACAGTCGACATTTTTGGGCCGAGACTCTTCATTCATTAGGACTATAGGTGTAGAGTAGGAAAAATTGGGAGTGATACCAGTGTAGAGATACTTCTCGTATGTTAACCTTTTCAATTCTCGTGAAGCCCCTCGCCTAGAGCAAAATGCGAGCAGTTCCAATGACCAGAAGGAATTTTAGATTTCTGCTGCTCATTATGAGTTCAAGTGCACCCTAGTTTTATGCCTTTGTGACCAGACTGACTTTAAAGTAAGGTCCCTTTATTTTTAACTTTCCCATCTGAGAAAATAATTTTGTTGCATCTATCCTGTTAGTAAGAAAGCAACCTTCCTCTGTTCCTCCTTGCAATACATGAAAAGGCTCAATTTCCATGGAATGCATAAGTGTCGGCGCCAACCAGACCAAAGATCTGTTTGTGGACTTCAGGAAGGGAAAGTTGGGAGGACGCCCGCCAGTTGTTATTCAGAGATCGGTGGCGGAAAGGGAGAACAGCGTCAAGTCTCATGGGTGTCACCATCGCAGAGGAGCTGTCCTGGTCCCAACACATTGATGCCAGTGGCTATTTTTGACAGGGCCTACTTCACTACTGCCCGTTACGCCGCCGGCATTTAGGGCAGCAATGAAGGTCCTCCACCTCTATCCGGTGGTGGTCATCGTGTCAGTAGCTTCCTCTCGGTTCTCACTACTGTCAGTCATGCAAGTCCCGGGTGGAGACTCAGGAATACCGTTGCACTCAGATGTGGAAGGATTCTTTCTTGCTGTTTCTATGACAATTTTGTTTGACCAGTCAGGGTTGTTAGGCCTGAGCTGAACCCCCGAACCTGGAGGACCAATGGGCCACTTTTAGTCTGACCTCTACCCTTTGACCTCTTTGGTGTGGATGACCCTACCAAGAGCCAAAGCATAAAGCCCTGACTCCAGCTAACAGAGCTCTCTGGGTCATATTTTGTTAGGTGTTTGAGGAGATTGGTATCTCACCAATCTTCAATATTTGCGTGATGGAGAGCTTTCTGACTGGTTGCATCACAGCCTGTCAAGGCTCTAGTCTGTAGGCTCACAAGGGGTTGTAGGAACAGCCAGCTGGACTGGACTGGACAGCTCCCAGGACTGGACATCATCTATTCCAGCAGACTCAGGAGGAAAGCAATCAGCATAACCAGAGACACCACACACCCCGGCCACTCCCTGTCTGACCTGCTGCCATCCAGCAAAAGGCTCAGGACACTAAAAGCAAGAACAAATAGACTGAGGAACAGCTTCTACCCCAGAGCTGTGGCCTCCATCACACCACTCCCACAGAACAGTGACTGAAACTGTGAGCACACACATGGACTCAAATATTTGCACTAACGGCACTTTGTGCATTACTGTGATATCCTGGTGCTGCTGTAACTTATTTTCTGCTACTTATCTATTTAATACTATTTTTCTATTACTGTCTTGTTTTTATCTAGCGCTTTATTTAATTGCCTGAGAGGAAGCCAAACAGAGTTTCATTGTATCTATGTATAATGACAATAAAGATCATTCATTCATTCATTACGGACACAACTTTCCCCAGCATCGAGGGCATCTTCTAGAGGCGATGCCGCAACGGGGTGACATCCTCGCATTCTGAGGTGTGCTGTCCTCTCTTTGACCACCACCGAGGAAAAGCATGAAGACCCAGACTCCGTTTTAAGAACAGCTTCTTCCCCTCCGCCATCAGATTTCTGAATGGTCCATGGGCGCCATCTTGCCGTTCATTTATTGGTTCTATTGATTTATTTTGTAATTTTATATGTTTCCACTGTATTGCTTTCACAAAACAACAATCGCGTAAGTCAGTGATAATAAAATTGATTCTGATAAGCACAAGAGATTCTGCGGTTGCTGGAAATCTTGAGTCACGCTTACAAAATGCCGGAGGAACTCAGCAAGTCTGGCAGCGTCCATGGAAATGAGTAAACAATCGCCAAATCCCTTCATCAGCATTGGAAAGGAAGGGGGACAAAGCCAGAATAAGACAGTGGGGGGTGAAAAGAAGTACGAGCTGGCAGGGAAGGAGGAAGCTGGCTCTCTCACCCAGTTTCACCTATCACCTGCCATTTTGTCGCGCTCCTTCCTCTCCTCATACCTTCTTATTGCGGCATCTGCCCTCCCCCCATCCCCACCTCGCCATTCTTTTCCAGTCCTGATGAAGGCCTGAAATCTCAACTGTTTATTCCTCTCTTTGGATGCTGCCTGATCTGTTGAATTCCTCCAGCATTTAGACTGCTGCTGATGAATATCTCCCATCGGTGACCACCATCACCCAGGACATGTTCTCTTCTCACTGCTGCCGTCAGAAAGAAGATACAGGAGCCTCAGGACTCACACCACCAGGTTCAGGAAAGGTTATTAACCCACAACCATCAGGCTCTTGAACCAAAGGGGGTAACTTCACTTGCCACATCATTGAAATGTTCCTACAACCAATGGACTCACTTTCAAGAACTCTTCAACTCGCGTTCTCCCTATTTATTGCTTATTTATTATTATTTGTTTCTTTTTGTATTTGCACAGTTTGTTGTCTTTTGCACACTGGTTGAACACCAAAGTTGGTGTGGTCTTTCATTGATTCTGTTATGATGATTATTCCATTATGGACTTATTGAGTATGCTGGCGAGAAAATGAATTTCAGGGTTGTGTATGGTGACATATAGGTACTTTGATAATAAATTTACTTTGAACTTTGAACTTTGTCACTCGCCGCACCATTTGACCTTATGTATCCCAGCATACTCCGAGTTCACTTCCATGTATGAGCATAAATGTTATTTTCAAAATTGTTCAGCCTTCCCTCTCTGACATCACCCTACGCTAGTGAGGTTCCCAGAGAAAGCCGTTCTCACACAGGAGAATCTCATGAAAGTGTGAAAAGCTTATTGACGGTTATTCACAAAATTATGCTTTTGCAGTGATAGAGGGTTTGGTAACAGTCTCCTGTGCATTTACATAATGAGGAAGAGGCAATTTTCCAAAGAACAATGAAGGCTCGCCCTAATTCTCACCTTCATTGTAAGCAGAAACAGCCTGCGTCAATAGAGGGTGGGAGCATTTCTGTCATTTAATGATTCAGACAGAAAGTTTCTCTTAACACAGACTCACACATTAATTCCAGGTTACATGTTTTGCTAGGGTGAAAATCAACCATCTTTTCTTGAGATTTGTATTTCCATTCCAGCGTACCTTCCAGTTGGTCATAACTTCACATTTTGCGTTGCTTTATCCATCACTTGATTTATAGATCCAAGGAGAAATTTTTTGACTCGTCTGTGCATGTACGTAGGGTAAATGTATGCAGGCTTTCTCGCCTGAGGTTGGGTGACGCTAGAACTAGAGGTCATGTGTTAAGGGTGAAAGGTGAAATATTTACGGGGAGCCTTAGGGGGAACTTCACTCACAGGAACTTGATCTAAAATGACTGTTTATTTCCCTCCATAGATGCTGCCTGGCCTGCTAAGTTCCTCTAGCATTTTGTGTGCTTTTTGCTCAAGAGTTCCAGCATCTCCAGAATCTCTTGAGTTTCTAAAGTTTCCAAGAGATCTACAAGAACCGAAACAGGCCCCCATCCTGATGGCATGAACATCAATTTCTCAAACTTCCAGTAATGCCTCCACCCCTCCTTCACCATTTCCCATCCCCTGGTCCCTCTCTCATGTTATCTCCTTGCCTGCCCATCGCCTCCCGCTAGTGCTCTTCCCCTCCCCCCTTTCTTCTTTCTTCCATGGCCTTCTGTCTCTTTCACCAATCAACTTCCTAGCTCTTTGCTTCACCCCTCCCCCTGCAAATTTCACCTATCGCCTGGTGTCACTCTCTCTCCCCTCTCCCCACCTTTCAAATCTACTCCTCAGCTTTTCTCTCTCCAAAGGGTCTTGGCCCGAAATGTCAGCTGTACTTTTCTCCCCATAAATGCTGCCTGGCCTGCTGAGTTCCTCCAGCATTTTGTGTGTAGCTCAGATTTCCAGCATCTGCAGACTTTGTCCTGTTTCAGAAACAGGCCTTTCAGCTCATCTGATTCGTGCTGAACTGCTATTCAGCAAGTCTCATCAAGTCAAGTCACTTTTTATTGTCATTTCGACCATAACTGCTGGTACAGTACACAGTAAAAACGAGACAACGTTTTTCAGGACCATGGTGTTACATGACACAGTACAAAAACTAGACTGAACTATGTAAAAAAAACAACACAGAAAAAAACTACACCAGCCTACAGATCTACCCAGGACTGCATAAAGTGCACAAAACAGTGCAGGCATTACAATAAATAATAAACAGGACAATAGGGCAATAGGGTGTCAGTCCAGGCTCTGGGTATTGAGGAGGCTGATAGCTTGGTGGAAGAAACTGTTACATAGTCTGGTCGTGAGAGTCCCAATGCTTTGGTGCCTTTTTCCAGATGACAGGAGGGAGAAGAGTTTGCATGAGGGGTGTGTGGGGTCCTTCATAATGCTGTTTCCTTTGCGGATGCAGCGTGTAGTGTAAATGTCCATGATGGCGGGAAGAGAGCCCCCGATGATCTTCTCAGCTGACCTCACTATCCGCTGCAGGGTCTTGCGATCCGAGATGGTGCAATTTCCGAACCAGGCAGTGATGCAGCTGCTCAGGATGCTCTCAATACAACCCCTGTAGAATGTGATGAGGATGGGGGTGGGGGGGGGGGGGTGGGAGATAGACTTTCCTCAGCCTTCGCAGAAAGTAGAGACGCTGCTGGGCTTTCTTGGCTATGGAGCTGGTGTTGAGGGACCAGGTGAGAGCACCTGGACCAAACGCTCCTAACACCTTCCAACCGTGAGCTGAACTAAACTTAAACATTGCAATGCAATTGAACACACATCCTCCGCCTATGCCTGTTCCACAGTCGCACCACTCTCTGAGTGGAGAAATCACCCCTCAGCTTCCCCTTAAATATTTCACCCTTCACCTATTTCATACATACTGAGTGTTCTGCACTCAGAACCTAAAAAAGATAGAATTAAATTCCAATAATCCAGCGTTCAATTCTCCGAATGTTCTGACAGTCTGAATCAGAATTAGAATCATGTTTAATATCAGTGGCATATGTCGTGAAATTTCTTGTTATGCAGCAGCAGTACAATGCAATACATACTAACAAAAACTGTGACTTACAGTAAGAACCCATAACCAGAATTTGCTGCCACAGTGTTTATATAGCTGTTCCAGTTACAGACCATGAGGACCCTGTCACATGCTGAAGGTGGGGTGGGGTGGAAATTTGGACATTCAGTTGCTGTTGATTGGGTCAACACGTACAAACAAGCTGGTTGGACTCAGCAGGTCGGGCAGCATCCGCTGACTGCTCACTTCAACGGATGCTGCCCGACCTGCTGACTTCATCCAGCTTGTTTGTACGTGTTGATTTGACCACAGCATCCGCAGTGTACTTTGTGTTTGCTGTTGATTGGGTGACGGGGTGGAGATACGTTTCTACCAAAGGAGACGTAAGGCACTCCTTCCCTCCGCTAGTCTGCAGGTCACCCTTGGGCAAGGTGTAGCACCTGCTTATCCCCCCGATCAGGGTCATGTGAAACTGTGGGAGCAGGTGGTCGATGGACATATGAGTAGCTAGTCTATATCACAATTCCTGGTTATGTGACCAATGACGCCAGGCAGATCATCTCTGAACAGTATCAATAATGGCTGGGGTCACCCCTCTTGTAAAGACACTGCCCAGTAAAGGGCAATAACAAACCACTTCTGTAGAAAAGTTTGCCAAGAACGATCATGTTAAAGACCTCGATCACCCATGTCATATGACTCGGCGCATAATGTTGATGTCATATGAATGGCACATAATGATGATGTCATACAACACGGCACAGAATGACGATTCAAAGTACGTTTATTATCAAAGTATGAATGCAGTGTACAACCCTGAGGTTCATCACGATGATGATGATGCTGTTGACTGTCAAGAGATTCCTTTGATGACAATAACAACTGGTCTGTTCTTTGCAATTCTTACTTTCTCTTTATCAATGAAAAACTAAGTCTCCCATAGGGTTGTGAATTAACTAAACAATGAGTAATTGTCAGCAAACATCCTTACTTCGGAACTTATGAATAAGGAAAGATCTCTGACAAAGAAGGTTGGGCCTTGGACTCTGCCCTGCGTAACTCCTGCAGTGAAATCTGAGGGCTGCCCTTATTGACCTCACACTAACGTGATCCTCTGTTGGGGTGAACAGCGGTTTCTGATGGACACTAGATCACGGTCTGTTTGGGGGCTTTGCTATTCCTTGCATGGAGGGAGGTGAGTGGAGGGGGTGGGGGGGGGGGCCGATGCTTTCTGCTGAGGCAGGTGGGGGGAGGTGGAGGGTTGATGCTTTTCCCACTGCTTATGCGTGGGAGGCGGAAGGGGGGAGCTTTGAGGTTCCAACATGCTCCTGTAATTCTTTGGAGGTTTTTTTCCCCCTGTCTGCGGAGAGTAAGAATTTCAGGTTGTACTCTGTATACATTCTCTGATATTAGATGGAACCATTGAACTATTCCTTTACAGGGCAATGTCTCCAGTCAAGAGAGTCTCCCCCTTGATTCATACTGAGTACAACTTTATCACTGCCCCTTGAATCCACACGGCGTAAAAAAAACTGTTTTTATGTCTCATCTAGCCTGTGGAATTGTGTTCTTTTGCCCATGAGTGAAAAAGTAATAAGTATTGGAGAAGTCCTAGTAAGATTTTACCTCATGGGATGTTACGTTGAAGTTGTATAAGACATTGGTGAGGCCTAATTTGGAGTATCGTGTGCAGTTTTGGTCACCTACCGACAGGAAAGATGTAAATAAGGTTGAAAGGGTGCAGAGAAAATTTACAAAGGATGTTACCAGGACTGATGACCTGAGTTATAAGGAGAGATTTAATAGGTTAGGACCAGGGGTAGGCAACCTACGGCCTGCGGGCCAGATCCTGGCCGCAAAGGTATTTTGACCAGCCCGCGAGCAAATATTGGGATACTATGCTTACCCGGCCTGTGAGCAATATTTCCTTATTCTGAGTGTTTCATGCCACCACACTGATGGACATGCATGGCATCTTGTTACGCCAGCCCCAGGGTCAGTTTTGTTCCAAACCAAACACTGGTATATACAAATGGCGGGAAGGCAGACTGTATTAGATACTCTCCATGCACGTACAGGTTTTCAGATGCCATCATTCAAATTTGTAAACAGAAACAGCATCACTGTATTTTAACAAGAAATCCACGCTAAATATCCAGATATTTACATGTGCTAAGACACTCGTTGAACAACTTGCATTTTGAAATAAAATCAAAGAAAAAAGATCCAGGCATTTTTGTGAATGTGGTCCAAGAACTGAGAAAAGAGTTTTCATCTCGGTTTGCTGAGTTCGAGCTGTTTGCTACTCCGTTCGACATGGAAGTGGGAAGTTTTTAAGTGGAATTGATTGAGATGCAGTGTGACAACATATTGAGATCGAAATTTCATTCTGAAGATGTGTCAGTGCTTGACTTCTATAGAAAATATATTCATCCAAGTGGAAAGTATCCTAACTTAGTGGACCATGCGAGAAAGATGGCATCATTGTTTGGCAGCACTTATGTGTGTGAGCAATTATTTTCAAAAATGAAGCACACCAAGAACCATTTGAGAACAAGATTGACGGATGCCCATCTGGATAATGTCATCAACAGGTCTGGACACCCGGTATTGAGAAGCTTTCAAGCAACAAACAGCATCAAGTTTCACGTTGATTTATCGACTGTTGCATTAAAATCTTCTTTTCTATTATACTTAATTTACCACCATTCAATGCATCATGTTCATATGTTTTATGTTTAAAGATTCTTTGTGTTCTTTTAATAGATTCAAAAGATTCCTTGATTGAAATAAATTGCAACTAAACTGAGTTCTTTGATTACTAATTGGCATCGCACACAAAATGCTGGTGGAACGCAGCAGGCCAGGCAACGTCTATATGGAGAAGCACTGTCGACATTTCGGGCCGAGACCCTTCGTCAGGACTAGACGAAGGGTCTTGGCCTGAAACGTCGGCAGCGCTTCTCCATATAGATGCTGCCTGGCCTGCTGTTTTCCACCAGCATTTTGTGTGTGATGCTTTTATTTCCAGCATCTGCAGATTTCCTCGTGTTTACTTACTAATTGGTATCCTTGGTTAAGCACAAATGGTTTTCTAACATGTGTTATTCATTAATTTGAGGCAAAACATAACTAGATGTATTTAAATGGATAATTCCCATATTTCGAGTTGTTTTTGGCATTTATCTGGCCCAGCATCCACTCATTAATACACGATCCGGCCCACAGAGGCAAAAAGTTCGCAATCCCTGGTTAAGATTTTACTCCTTAGAACATATAAGATTGATGGGACATTCGATGGAGGTATACGAAATTAGGAGGGGTATAGATTGGGTAAATGCAAGCAGGCTTTTTCCACTGAGGTTGGGTGGGACTATGATCAGAGGTCATGGGTTAAGGGGAACATGAGGGGAAACTTCTTCACTCAGAGTGTGAGAGTGTGGAAAGAGCTGCCAGCGCAAGTGGTGATTTCAACGTTTGAGAGAAGTTTGGACAGGTACATGGATGGTCGGGGTGTGACCCTGGTCCAGGTCGATGGGAGTAGGCAGTTTAAGTGGGTCTGTATTTTTCTATGACTCTAGAGCAAAATCGGGAAGTTGAATTTGAGTAAGCAGTTCATTGTGGGATAAGTTTGGCCTGATGAAACTATTGATATTATCTTCCATTGTCATAAATTTATAAAATGGAGATGTAGAAATTTATAATTTAAATATTGGCATAAACAACTGAAAGTAGGAAGTGAAGAACTGCGTACAGGGAACAGAAAAATATGACATTTGATCTGCTGTGAAGATAAATATTGCACAAAGGAGTATCTATTTACATTCCTTCCCCTATTTGACAAAAATTATAACAAACAGGAATTATACTATGTTTAGAGATAAAGCGCAGAAAGGGACCTTCCGGCCCAATGAGCTGCAAACCAGCTATTTAACCCTAGCCTAATCACAGGACGATTTACAATGACCAGTTGACCTACCAACCATGGGATCTGGGAGGATACCAGAGCACCCGGAGGAAACCCCTGCATTCACAGGGAAAAAGCACCAACTCCTTAGAGACAACACTGCAGTTGAAATCCGAACTCCGGAACGCCCCAAGCTGAGATAATGTGACGGTAAGCTCTATACTTCCGTGACACCCTGCAGGAGGCTGTACGTTGCAGTGTTTAAATCCTTCCTTCCCTGCCACTACCTAAAAGAGTAAAATGGGGAACAAACTGAAAGGGGCAAAGCAACTTTAAAAATGATCTCTGATGCTGCCCTCAGTCATATCGCCTCCATTTTCCAAACATCGGCGCTCACCCCATTTTCCTGCTGCCCTAACAGTGATAGAGTTTATTTATTTATCGAGCCATATCACCCAGCAATCTCCTGATTCACCCCTAGCCTAATCACAGGACAATTTATAATGACCATGTAACCTACTAACCGGTACTTCTAGGGAATGTGGGTGGAAATTGGAGCACCTGGAGGTCACAGGGAGAACGTACAAATTTCTTACAGGCGGCTACGAGAATTGAACCGGGGTCGCTGGTACCGTAGTCCCTCTTGTCCGTGAGCCCCTGCATCATTCTGCACAATTTCCGTCATCTCCAAAGGGATCTTACCACCAAACGTATCTGTACCTCATTACACCACCCACCCCCCGTGGGGATTGCTCCCTCCGAGCATCTCCAGCCCTTTCTCACTCACCTATCATCTTCTAGCTATCCTTCTTCCTCTCCCCCCATCTTTTTATTCTGGCATCTTCCCCCTTCCTTTCTGAGAAGGGTCGCAGCCCGAATTGTCGACTGATTATGCATCTCCATAGATGCTGCCTGGCCTGCTGAGTACCCCAGCGTTCTGTGTGTGTTGCTGTGGATCTCCAGCGTCTGCTGATTTTCTCAAGTTTAACTTTTAAAATTATTGTGTTTGTCTTAATTTTCTCCTTTTGATGGTTTAGTGAGCAGACTTACAGATGTCTTCCAGTGCTAGAGATAATCTTCACATCGCCCTCTAATGAAGAGAGTTGGAGTTATTTGACCTTGGAGAAAAGTATTCACTGAATAGTGATTGTGGGTGGGAGGGTTGAGTAGTTTCTAAAATGATTGCAGTCAAAAGTTCAATTTCAAGTTCAAGTTTAATTGCCCTTCAACTATACACATGAATACAACCAAATGAAACAGCATTCCTCAGGCGCAAGGTGCAAAACACAGAACCAACAGTCACTCACAGAACAGAGCACATATAATTCTGATAGCAGGAAAGCATACAGTTACAAAAAGACTATTTTAAAAAGTAATCATGTTGCCCAAGTCCCTGAATGTCGTGGCCTGTAGATTGATGGTGCAAGGATGCTGCCCTGGAGCCACGTTTCTGCAAGAGGAGCCCGTAGCAGTTCCTCATATCATGCAGCGCAGCTGCAGTTGGAGGTAACCAGCTTGTCTTACACCCAGCAAGCACTAGAGGGCAGCACCGACAGGAGGGTCCGGCCCCCAACCCAGCAGCTCACAGCCCGCTCCGGTGTCTCAGCAACGGGCGACTCCGAGGCATGAACGAGGGCCTGGCCCACACCACGGCCAAAACCACAGAGCTACCCCGCCGACGCTCCTGCCAATGAACCGGCGAATCGGACTTGCAGGATTCTACACTACCGATGTCCAACAGGGTCTTGCGATCGCACAACAAAAACGCCCAAGACAATCACGGGCACTCATCCTCCGCGCGCCAGAGCTGACGCCCCCTTTCCGGGGCGGCCGAAGCAGACTCCAACATGGTGCGCGGCAAGTCCAACTCCGCACCCTATCCAGCAAACCGCTAGTGGGGTAGCCCTGCCGCACTCGAAGTGTGATAACGTGCTTCCCATTGCCACTCGTGCGTTCTGTCCCTCACACTGTGCCAATGAAGGCCAAAAATAAGCCAAGAACAGATACCTCAGCTCCCACTTAGAACTGCTGCAGCCCTTGGGCCCCAATTAAGATTCAGCAGTTTCAGATCATCGGACTTCTGAGGTCAGAACTGTCTGCGCAGAAGTGAATTCAGCAACTTTTGACGTGAACTCAGCTTGCCCCTCTCCAGCTGAGACTCTTCAGTTCTGCTACAACAGTGATTAACTGATCCCCACAGATGAAATTCAACGTGGAGAGGTGTGAAGTTAGTTGACCCTGTGAGAGATCATTTAGATTGTTTTATTAATTGTGAGAGACAAGGAACTGTGTGGAGGAAGGAATCGATTTAAACATCACATATTCAAATCAATCAAGTTACTGCTTAGGGACCGAAAGGCTAGCAGAATAACAACAGAAGAAGATAGGAGTAGGCCGCTTGGCCCCTCCGTCCCATACAACCGTGGCGGATCTACCGCGTGCATCTCCATCTCTGTGCCACGGCCCTGAAATTCCTCATCCTTCTACCTGCTCGGCGCAACTTGAACCAGCGACGCCGCGGGCCGTAACGGTGGAACAGCAAGCTGTCGGCCTCCCCCCTCGCTGGGGCAGGAGCGCTATCTCTCCCCCTCGCTCATGAGGGAGGCGGCCTGTCGAGATGTTGGGATGGGCAGTAGGCCACGGTCTCTGGGTGCTGGCTGTTGCTCGGTGGGTGGTGGGGGGGGGCATGTTGCTTTTTGTTGGAACAAGTGGGGGGAGGGTTGATACTTGCTGCTGCTCATACGTGGGAGAGGAGGGGGCTTTGGGCTTCTAACATTTTTCTGTCATTCATTCTTTGGGGTTTTCTTCTGTTTCATGGATGTCTGTGAAGAGCAAGAGTTTCAGGTTGTATACTGTATACATTCTATGAAGGTTCCTTAAGGTTGTTATCACCACAGGGTGGTAATGGGGACAAGCTCCTACTACCTGTTAAATGTTTGCAGTGGTGTGTGTGCCTCAAATAGCCTCTGACAACCAAGTCCAGCTCCTGCCCGGCACGTGTGGCTTAGCTTCTAAGCCCGGAGGAAGTGTTTCTACCGACAGGAGAAGGGGCAAAGGCAGGTTACTTGGTTACTAGGCAGGTTAAAACCATTCGCTTCGGGCAGATGGGGCTTGACAGCTCACCTAGGAGAAGGAAAACTCTGATCTCGAACCTCTGCTGCCTTGTGGCTGTACCCACTCAGGGGGAAGGCTTCGGGAGTGAACCCTGAGGGAAAAATCCAGAGTTGGAGTCCCTGAGGCAGTCCCACGTTGAGTTCAACGCTGACTGGCAACTCCTGCGACACTACTGGTACCAAACTGGATCGGCCTCTTCCGTTCCTTTAGATTCCTCAGAATCGAGGAGAGGGGAGATGCTACACGGGCAACATAAGAACAAACATAAGGTACAGGAGCAGGAGTAGGCCATCCGACCCATTGAGCCTGCCCTGCCGTTCAATAAGATCATGGCTGATCAGTCCGTAAACTCAGCTCCATCTACCTGCCTTTTCCCCATAACCCTTAATTCCCCTACTATGTAAAAATCTCTCTAACTGTACCTTAAATATATTTAGTGAAGAAGCCTCAACTGCTTCCCTGGGCAGAGAATTCCACAGATTCACCACTCTCTGGGAAAAACGGTTTCTCCTCATCTCCGTCCAACAGCTTTCTCTCCATATCGTACTGCCCAGGTTTGCATATGTAGACAGCTCGGACACAATATCCATTGTCAAATCTGACCGACGGAGGCCCTCACCTCTCTGACATCAAACTGAACCATTGAAACGTTGAGATTCCCTCAGTAATCTGGCTTTCTCAGATCCCTTACGCAAGAATCCCAGAGATAAATCATCCTTAATTTTAAACAACCACATCTTAATCTTGTAACTATATTCCCTCATTCGAGATTCCAATAGAAACATTTCGATGCACACCCTGCCACAAAGATGTGAAAGGCTCGTGCAAAGTCTTTTTTGATGCCCTGGACCCCCCTACCATTAACCGAGGGGTCCGTGGACCCCAGGCTGGGAATCCCTGGTGTAAAGGGAATATAGAAATAAGACGTTAGGTATGCTGACACAAAGCTCGCTGAAAGTGGTGCCACAGGTAGACTGGCTGATGAAGAAAGGTTTTGTCACATTGGCTTTCATCAGTCAGGGCATAGAGTAAAGCAGGTAGGTCTTGATGTTGTAGATGTAAAAGATGTTGGTGAGCTGCATCTCAGCCATTATATACAGCTTTGTAGGCTCTCGTCACATAAGGCTCTAAGACCATAAGACATATGAGCAGAATTAGGCCATTTGGCCCATTGCGTCTGCTCCGCCATTTCATCACGACTGATCCAATTTTCCCCAATCTCCTGCCTCCTCCCCATATCTCTTCATGCCCTGACCAATCAGGAATCTATCAAGCTCTGCCTTAAATATTCATAGACTCGGCCTTCACAACGGCCTGTGGCAAAGAATTCCACAGATTCAGGCAAGACAGCGGCTATACTTTATTAGGAGTTTGAAGCTATTTGGCGTGTCAACAAATACGCTCAAAATCTTCGATAGTTGCACAGTGGAGAGCATTCTGACAGGCTGCATCACTGTCTGGTTGGAGGGATACAGACGGAAAGTAGAAGATTGAGGGTAGATCTGATAGAGGTATACAAAATTATGGCGGGTAGTGGTGTGTAGGCCTCCGTTAGTCACGATCGACCATGGACTTGCACCTTGGAAAGTTTCCAGGACGCAAGCCTGGGCAAGGTTTTTAGAAATGGAAGACCAGCAGTTGCCCAAACTGCAGGTCTCCCCTCTGCACGCACCGATATTGTCTAAGGCAGGGGCATTAGTTTGGGGGGGGGGGGTATAGACACAGTAAATGCAAACAGGCTTTTTCATCTGAGGTTGGGTGAGACTTCAACTAGAGGTCATGGGTTAAGGGTGAAAGGTGAAATACTTAAGGGGAATGTGAGGCGGAATTTTTTCACTCAGTGGGTCGTAGGAGTGTGGAATAAGCTGCCAACGCAAGTGGGGGATGCAATTTCGATTTCAGCACTTAAGTTTGGATAGGTACCTGGATGGGAGGGGTATGGAGGGCTATGGTCCCGGTGTAGCTCAATTGGACTAGGTAGTTGAAATGGTTCAGCACAGATTAGAAGGGCCGAAGGGCCTGTTTCTATACTGTAGTTGGAACAAAAATGGAAATGAAATAAAGGGCTGAGGCAGCTTTTAAAACTATTATGTTAGGCTTAATTTTCTCCTTTTGATGTTTCAGTGAGTAAGTCTCGGGTACGGGAGACAAGCAACTCATCTTTGCGTGACCCCTAATGAAGTGTGCTGTAGGCGTTATGTGACCTTGAAGTAGGGGGTATTTGACTTTGGATACTGTGGGTGCGAGGTTGAGTAGTTTCTAAAAATACTGCAGTCAAAGTTGTGATAATGTGGAAAGACCAGATGCACAGCACGTCTCAAACTGTCACAGGTCGATGAGGTCCCTAGTCAAAACACACAGTCTAACACAGGCTGAAGGAGTACGGCTGAAAATCAATAACATAACTAGCAGAGCTGCTGGTTTCCTTTGGGTTCGACCTGGAGGTGAACTCTAACAATCTGGATGGCCCAAAGTGAGGCTTTCATCTTTTGGTTTCGCTTTTGTTAGAAATTTAAAGAATGTGCAATTAAATTTCCTGAATACTTCCCCGAAGCGCCAATGTGTCAAAAAAAAAATCAAATGATCTGCTTCTGCGATATTGGTTGTGGGAATTTTGGACGGGATACCTGAATAATTCTGCTGTTATTCTTTGAAATAATGCCATGGTAATCTTTCACGGCCTAACTGAGAGGGCTCAACAGTTCCACAGGGCTCAATAAATTTGGAAGATTTTACAGTGTATTTACATTATTTTACATTAAGGGTATCTTCTCAGTGTCTTGAGATGACCTTCTTCAGGCATTCCAAGTTTTGGATCATATAGGAGCAGAATTCATTCACTTGACCCAAGGAGCCTTCTCTCAGTACTACAATGCTTCTTCCCCCTTCCTTTTCCCTGAAAAAGGGTCTCAACCCAAACTATCAACTGTTTATTCCTCTCCATAGATGTTGCCTGACCTGCTGAGTTCCTCTAGCATTTTGTGTCTGTTACTCTGGATTTCCAGCATCTGCAGAATCCCTCACGTTCATGATTTGCTGCTCCTCTGTGAAGTCTCGTCAAGGTGTGTCTACCCTGAAGAAGTTGAGATCTTTTTGTTGACGCGAGTTCAGTGAGACCCTCTCTCACTGCTCCCCCTCCGTGATCTCGGCTGCTGTCTGACTCTTCGACCACGTGCTCTTCTCACTTCACTCCCCCCTCCCCCCGCCACCCACCTTTCCCCTTGCCTTTCAGAACAGGGGTGAGGAAGAATTTCTTTAGGCAGAGAGTGGTGAACCTCTGGAACTCATGGCCACTGACAGCTGAGGAGGCCAAGTCAACTGGGTGTACTTGAAGTGAAGGTTGATAGCTTCCTGATTAGTAAGGGTTATAAAGTTTATAAGGCAGGATAACGGAGCTGGTGGGGAAATTAAATCAGCCATGTTCGAACGTCAGAGCAGATTCCGTGGGCCCTATATGATTCTGCTCCTATACGATCTTAAAGAAGGTCACCTCAAGACACTGAGAAGATAACACTAGTGCTACCACTGTAAGATCTTCCAAATTCACTGAAAGGATGTGAGAGGACATCAGTGTTCCCTTCCAAGCCCGCATCCCCAATGTCGAGGCTCTAACTGCATGCAAGTAGCTCGACCGAAGTACTTTGGAAGTGTAAGGCACAGCTAGTCCAGACCTGGCGAATTCCCAAGTACAGTCATGTGACAATGAGGGCTTTCTTTCACTGGTGTTGCCCGAAATGTTCGTGGTCTAGTGATTGCTCCCTTGCTTGTCTTTAAAACAATTCCATTAGATCTTAGTGAATTGATGGAGACCTGCAGCACGAGGACTTTATAATCAATTTTAACCAGTGATATTACACATTGTTAGCTTATTAACACTTTGTGATGTGTGCTACTAATTCTGTTAAGACAACTGGCGAGGCCAATGCTCCCTCTAATTTGTAATGACCAGTGTGCGCAAAAATCTTGTGCAGTGCAATTTTTTTGCCCAGTGACAACAACATGTCCGCACTGAATTTTTACGTGGAAGTAAACCTGAAGCTATTCTAAGGATAATAAACTACCAAGTCCTGTCTGTCGTCCATTGTTTAAAATAAAGAAAATAATTCATATCAATGGGTCTTATTTCTCATAGAGCATGTAATAGTATCCATCTTTTCACATGTTATTAAAGTTGTTCAATACAAACAGTATAAATCAGCGGGTTCTAAAATCTGCAGAGAAATCGTTGCAGACTCCACTTTGTCAACACTGTCCGCATCAGAAACTGGAAAAGGAAATGTGATTGTGTACGATCGTGAAATATACTGAACATGCCAATGAGGTGACAACCTTTTGTGCTCAGTTTAAATTCCTCTGTACGTTGGTAGCAAAAGATGTGTGCGCGGGCACCGTAGAGGGAACATTGGGTGAGGCAACAGAAAATAGGTCAAAAAGTTTTATTAAAGTTGGTTTGCTAACACCTGCATTCAACAGACGATGCCTCCAGAAGGTACCGTCCGTCATTAAGGGCCCTCCCCATTTGGGACATGCTCTCTTCTTGTTACTACCATCAAGGAGGAGGCAAAGGAGTCTGAAACTGTTTTAGGAACAGCTTCCTCCCCTCCGCCATCAGTTTTCTGACCAGACCATGAACCCATGAACACTACCTCAGTTTTTGCTCTTTTTTTTTAAAGGATTCGAAGTACGTTTATTATCAAAGTGTGTATAGATTATACAACCTTGAGATTCGTCTGCTCACAAGCAGTCACAAAGCAAGACGCCCGAGAGAAGCCAATCTAAAAAAAGACCACCACCCACTGTGCAGAGGAAGAGAAAAAAAAACCCTCAAATCTTGCAAACAATAAAAGCACGCAACAGAATTCAGAAGCAAGTCGAGTCTGCAGATACAAATCCCGGAGCAGCCGGAGTAGGCCCAAAGCCTCAGTCCCAGTTCACCACACGGGGTGGGGGGTGGGGGGCGCGAAGGTGAATCGCAGACACAGAGCACGAAGCAACCTTATTGTGAACTATAGTAACTTTAAGAAGTGTTTTGCACTTACTGCAGCTGCACAGGAAGAAATTTCACATCACGTGCCAGTGGAAATAAACCTGATTCTGATGCGATCCGTCATCTGGTGAGAAGCTGCGTGATCATGTGGATAACAAATTTTCCACTGATGGTGTGACTTCACCTTTGGTCTGGGATTGTGATCGACACCAAGGGCTATAAACAGAGAAGATGCTTCTATATTTGCTGTTGCTAGGAGTCTAGAACAGCAGGAGCAATGTGAGAACACTACTTTCCTTGAGGATAGTTCGTGTCTGGGATTAATTGAGCAGACTTCTCTTCTGAACAATAATCACTGGCACTATTAAGCTCTATTCATTGCCCCTTACAATTGCTGTTTCCAGGGATCTCCACTAGCAGCAATGGTATGAGAGTTGTGTTTACTTTAATCAGGCAACCCTTGCTACTAATAAAACTATTTTCCAAAACATGTTGACTCCATTGCCAGCATTTTGCAACAAGCCTCCACTTAGCATATTATCCCATTTGTAAAATTTTTTCCCATTGTTCTGTTGATATATTATAATGAAGTTCTTTTTCCCACTCCTGTTTAATTCTACCTGATATTTCTGGTTGTATCTTCATAATCCTATTATAAATAAAAGCCACTAATCCTTTCTGACAAGGATTCAGGGTAAAAATCATGTCTGAAAAATCTATCAAAGTTGAATTGGGAAAGGATGGTAAAACTTTATATAAAAAATTTCTAATTTGTAAATATCTAAAAAGATTAGATTTAGGTAAATTAAATTTGTTGGAAAGTTGGTCAAAAGACATCAAACTACCTTCAAAAAAGAGATCACGAAAACATATTATACCTTTCCTTTTCCATATGCTAAAAGCTTGATCTGTTAAAGAAGGTTTAAAAAAGAAGTTAAGTAAGATAGGGCTATCAAGAACAAAGTTTTTCAGAGTAAAAAACTTACGAAACTGAAACCAAATTCGTATTGTGTGTTTGACAATAGGTTTGGATATCTGTTTATTGAGTTTAACTAAATCAACCGGAAGAGAAGAACTAAGAATGGAGAATAAAGAATATCCTTGTGCAACATTACATTCTAAATTTACCCACTGTGGGCACAATGGTGAATCCAACTCTAGTTTCCAATATATTAAGTTTCGAATATTATTCGCCCAATAATAAAATCTAAAGTTAGGTAAAGCTAAACCACCATCTTAAGGTTGTCCCTTAAGTCCTTTATTAATTAATATCTCATTAGAACCTTTAGCCATTGCTATTCGTGAAACTCCTAATATTTTTGGTATTACTCATAATGAAAAGTTATACAAGTTATCACTTTATGCTGATGACTTGTTGTTATATATTTCTGATCCTGATAGGTCTATTCTCGCTATCCTATCTTTGTTGGTTCAATTTGGTAGTTTTTCTGGTTATAAATTAAATTTGGATAAGAGTGAAATATTTCCTTTAAATGAGCAAACTTTATTGAATGACAGGACACCATTTAAAGTTGTTACTGATAACTTTATTTATTTAGGTATAAAAATTACTAAGAAGTATAAAGATTTATTCAGATTGAATTTTTTACCCATGCTTCATCAAATTCAACAACTTACTACTAGATGGTCTCCTTTATCCTTATCATTAGTTGGTCGGATTAATGCTATTAAAATGATGATTTTACCGAAATTTTTATATTTATTTCAAGCCTTACCAACTTTTATTCCTAAATCTTTCTTCGATAACATTGATTCAAAAATTTCCTCATTTGTGTGGCAAAATAAAAATCCCAGGTTAAGTAAAAGACAGTTACAGAAATCTAGCATATTATCCCACCTAAAACCTAGGTTGGATCATCTCAAAGTCAAAATCAATGTCAAAGTAAATTCATTACCAAAGTACATATATGTCACGACACACTGCTTTGAGATTCATTTTATTGCGGGCAGTTACAGGATCATAAGGAAATGTAATAGACCTTATGAAAAAACTATGCCCAAAGGTGGCAGTATTTTCTCTGCCAAAGGAGGTGTAAGGTGCTCCTTTCCTCTGCCAGCCTGCAGGTCACCCTTGGGCAAGGTGTAGCACTTGCTTAGCCCCCCAATCAGGGTCATGTAAAGCCATGGGAGCAGAAGGTGGATGGTTGTGTGAGCAGCTGGTGCATATCACAAGTCCTGGTTATGCGACCAGTGACACCAGGCAGACAATCTCTGAAGAGTATTGATAATGGCTGGGGTCACCCATCTAGTAAAGACACTGCCCAGACGAAGGCAAATGGCAAACCACTTCTGTAGAAAAATTTGCCAAGGACACTTATAGAAATACCATGATCGTCCAAGTCATATGACATGGCACATAATGAACAAATTAACGATATCT
Organism: Hypanus sabinus; assembly: GCF_030144855.1. Classification (NCBI taxonomy): domain Eukaryota; kingdom Metazoa; phylum Chordata; class Chondrichthyes; order Myliobatiformes; family Dasyatidae; genus Hypanus; species Hypanus sabinus. The sequence goes on along the minus strand of NC_082729.1, from coordinate 12,543,664 downwards.
AAACGGAGACTGACGACCAACCAATGTGCAAAAGAAGACAAACTGTGGAAATAATTTGACTCCTTGAAAGTGAATCTGTATGTTGCGGAACAGTCCTGCCGAAGGGTTTCAACCTGAAACGTTGGCTGTACTCTTTTCCATAGACGCTACCTCACCTGCTGAGTTCCTCCAGCATTTTGTGCGTGTTACTCTAGGTTGTGGAATCTGTCCAGAGTTGAGATGAGTGAAGTTATCCACAATTGTTCAGGAGCCTGATAGCTCTGGATAAAAATTGCTCCTGAACTTGGTGGTGGGATTTAAAGTTCCTGTACTTATAATGAGCTCTTTGGCTTTTTTGCGTGTAGCCTGAGAGCGTTGGGCTCCAAGAATTTTAGAGCAGCTGAACTGGTTAATTGTTATTTAACGAGAGTCGTTAATCGTTTAGAAATCATAGTGTTTTTTTCTCGAGTGACTCACTCTTTGTAATATGGTCTCCTGGAGCTTTCTTTCTGAGCTTGTCAGGTTTCTTTTGATAGGCCCGGGGGATTCCATGTAACTTGGATTTAAGCGGACGCCAGATTAGCACTAGTGGTGGGGTCCTAGTGTTGAGAATATTACGTCCTACAGTGTCGCTCGGCCAAGCCACTGATGTTCATTTGGAATCCTTATGAATAAATTCTGGTCACCTCTCTACACTGGAGCCTGCCTTTTCTCCACGCTTGGGTTCCAATATTGCCAGCGCACATCATACCAGTACTCCTTTGGCCAATGCCAGTTGTGAGAAGAGGATGGCAGGAGACCTTGTGGATGGATGCTGCTTACTTGTGGATGTGTTCAATGGTGGGGAGGGCTTTGCCTGTGATGGACTTGACCTGCAGTCCAAAAGTACATGGACCCCAGTCAAGACACCCAGAATAGGAGGAATTGCTTGAATCTCTAACCTTCCACCCATTTAGTAATGAAACGGTGATCCAAGCTATGCTACAATTTTCCAGTGCAGCTAACCAAAGCAATGGGGCCTCCAGCTCAGTTTTTTTGTCTTTGGGTTGGAGGAAATGGACTGGAGTTTTAACCCAACTTAGAAAACTAAACATACTGCAAATTATTTTTTTGGTGCCTGTGGACCATTCTGACTATTTTATCGTTTTTGAGGTTTATTGTTTGGACTGGGAGGGAATCGGAGCACTCGGAGGAAACCCACATGGTCATGGGGAAGAATGTTGCAAACTCACAGGCAGCAGCAGGAATTGAACCCGTTTCTGCAACGTGGAGAGCGAAGGGCATCACAAGGCACAGAAGTCCAAACATAGAAGCCACTTAAAGGGACAGACTCCATTTGTTACAATTACTCTTTTTTTTTATAGAGAGTTACACTTCCTAAACACAGTAGGTGGAGAAGTTTTGTATATTCTTTGTTGGACGTAAAAGTGCCAATTGATATATTAAGTACAGTAGATTCTGATTAATTGATCAATCAGGGCAGCCACTCATTTGGGACAAATCTTAAAGAACAATAATTGAGAAAATAGCCAGGATTCCCTTCATTTATTTGGGACTCTAAGCCGCTTAATTGGGACTGGATACTGCTGCTGAACTGTTTCTAACTAGCACCAGTCTGTGCGTACTTGTGTAACCATCAGACACTGCACCATGCTTGGAGCAAACAGTTTTTACATAGTATCAGTTGTGTGTGCTCGTGTTCAAAAAAGCCATGTTTTTTGTCAACTTATTTTTTTGGCGAGAAATAAGTGATAAGGTGAGTCACAATGGTCTCGCTCACTGCGGTTTCAAGCATTCAGGTTTGGAGATACCAGAAACGGCCAACTTTGAAAATGGTTCTATTTCCCTACTAACTACAAACAAATTAGGATCTGTGAAGAATTTGAAGGTATCAACAATTGTCTTGAATGTTACAATGAAAATGAAGATTTGGAGGATGCAATCATTGAAAGCATTATAGGAAGGCAGTCCGTTATCTACACAAGTTGTCTGTAGTGACTTTGTACATTTGCAATCAATCAAAACAACATGCCACCATATACTGGATTAATTCCTCCTTCGATAACTATTAGGAACTAATACAGAGTTTTATAATACTGTATAAGTATTGACAGCTTTCTAATTTGTTCTGTATTTCATTTAAATACATAATTCGTCTAGGATGGTGGTGAATATAGGTAGCTCAGGTTGAGGCGTTTGATATTGTGGTGTTCACTGAGCTTGGCAATTAGATTGTAGATGTTTCATCACCATTTGAGGTGACATCCTCAGTGCGCAGTTGTTGGTGTTTCTCTCTGGGAGTGCTCGCTTTTAAAGGTCAACACAAGTGGTAGCCAATCAGGACCGAGGCAAGTGAATAGGAGCCTATATAAATGCAAGCACTCACAGAGAGAAACTGCACACTGAGGTTGGCACCGCGACTACTGATGAAAGGTCTGCTAGCTAAATGCCAAACTTGGCGAACAGCAAAACACAATACAAGTAAAGGCGGAGGAGCGGGTAGTGTTGAGGAAACAGAGAGCCTGCAGAGAGACTTAGATAGTTTGAGGGAATGGGCAAAGATTGGCAAATGAAGTACAATGTTGGAAAGTGTATGGGCAGACTATTACTTAGATGGGGAGAGATCTCAAAATGCAGAGATGTAAAGGGACTTGGGAGTCCCCATGCAGGATACCCTAAAGGTTAACCTCCTGTTGAGTCAGTGGTGAAGAAGCCAAATACGATGTTGGCATTCATTTCTAGAGGTACAGAATATAAGAGCAGGGATGTGATGTTGAGGCTCTATAAGGCACTCGTGAGACCGCACTCTGAGTATTGTGTGCAGTTTTGGGCTCTTTATTTTAGAGAGGATATACTGACATTGGAGAGGGTTCAGAGGGGATTCACGAGAATGATTCCAGGAATGAAAGGGTTACCTTATGAGGAATGTCTGGCAGCTCTTGGGCTGTATTCCCTGGAGTTCAGGAGAATGAGGGGGAATCTCATAGAAACACTTCAAATGTTAAAAGGTCTGTACAGATTAGATATGGCAAAGTTATTTCCCATGGTAGGGGAGTCTAGAACAAGAGGGCACGACTTCAGGATTGAAGGACATCCATTTAGAACAGAGATGCAGAGAAATTATATTAGTCAGAGGGTGGTAAATCTGTGGAATTTGGGCAGAGATAGATAGGCTCTTGATTAGCCGGGGCATCAAAGGGTATGGGGAGAAGGCAGGGGAGTGGGGATGACTGGATCAGCCCAAAATGGAATGGTGGAGCAGACTCAATGGGCCAAATGGCCTACTTCTGCTCCTGTATCTTATGGTCTTGTAGCGCCTCATTTCCTAGCGTATCCGAACCGACTCACAATTAGATAGCCTACGGGGGTTTGCGAGCACAGAGCTTTGGAGCCTCTTCGCCATGGGGGGCTGGTTGACAGAGGCTTAAAAGTGAGGCTGAAGTTTTCGAATAAAGTTTTTTCCTTCGACTGCAGTTACCGACTCCGTGTCGTAATTTTAGCGCTGCTTGTAGCACACCGCTACAATTGGTGACCCCGACGGTCCAAACGATTTTTGGACCAGAAATGACCGACGCCGCCTCTGTTCATGCGGTTTCGTTGAAACTGCCGGGTTTCTGGACACAGCGCCCGGACCTATGGTTCCAGCAAGCCGAAGCCCAATTCCACGTTCGCCGGATCACCTCAGAAGACACCCGCTACTACTACGTGGTGGGCTCCCTCGACCAGGACACAGCGGCCCAGGTCGCGGAGTTCGTACAGTCGCCCCCGGCAGACGGCAAGTACACAGAATTCAAAGCCCTGCTCCTCAGGACTTTCGGACTCTCACGGCGCGAGCGGGCTGCCCGTTTACTGCACCTGGATGGCTTGGGCGACAGACCTCCATCGGCTTTAATGAATGAGATGTTGTCTCTGGCCGAGGGACACACAGGCCTCATGTTTGAGCAGGCATTCCTGGAGCAGCTGCCCGAGGACATACGCCTGCTGCTGTCCGACGCGGATTTCAGTGACCCCCGGAAGGTGGCAGCCCGGGCGGACTTGCTGTGGAACGCCAAAAAGGTGAGCGGGGCGTCCATCGCACAGATCTCCCAGCCACGCTCCCGGCAGCAAACCAGTCCAGGCCCGGCCGCAGAGCCCACTAACCCCCGGCCCAATGACCACTGGTGCTTCTACCACCAGCGGTGGGGCGCAGAAGCCCGCCGTTGCCGCCCGCCCTGCAAGTTCCCGGGAAACGCCAGGGCCAGCCGCCGCTGATGGCTACGGCGGCTGGCCATCGGGATAGCCTCCTGTATGTGTGGGATAGCAGGTCGGGACGCCGGTTTTTGGTTGATACTGGAGCTGAGATCAGCGTTTTACCTCCGACGAGTTACGACACCCGCAGCAGGGCACCGGGTCCCCCCCTGAGGGCCGCGAATGGCAGCACAGTAAGGACCTATGGCACCCGTCAGGTGCAGCTACTGTTCGGCCCCAGCCAGTTCATGTGGGACTTCACACTGGCCGCCGTAGCCCAACCGCTTCTGGGTGCGGATTTTTTGCGAGCTCACAGCCTGCTGGTTGACCTGCCCAGGAAGAGACTGGTACACGCCGAGACCTTTCAGACGTTCTCCCTGGGCGCGGCCCAGTTGCCAGCCCCTCACCTCGGCTCCATCACGCTGTCCGACAACGACTTCACCAGGGTCCTGGCGGAGTTCCCATCGGTTCTGGCACCGCAGTTCACAGCAGCCATGCCCAGGCACGGCGTACAGCACCACATCCCGACACAGGGACCACCCCTCCATGCCCGTGCTCGGCGGCTTCCCCCGGACAAGCTCCGACTGGCGAAGGAGGAGTTCCAGAGAATGGAGGAATTGGGGATCATCCGGCGGTCCGACAGCCCCTGGGCTTCCCCCCTGCACATGGTGCCCAAAGCGACGGGGGGCTGGAGACCGTGCGGCGACTACCGCAGGCTGAACGAGGCTACCACACCGGACCGCTACCCTGTGCCGCACATTCAGGACTTTGCGGCAAACCTGCACGGCGCCCGGATCTTCTCCAAGGTCGACCTTGTCCGAGGGTACCATCAAATCCCGATGCATCCTGACGACGTCCCCAAAACGGCTCTCATCACCCCGTTTGGCCTCTTCGAGTTCCTCCGCATGCCGTTCGGCCTGAAGAATGCCGCACAGACGTTCCAGCGGTTAATGGACGCGGTGGGACGGGACCTGGACTTCGCGTTCATCTATTTGGATGACATCCTCATAGCCAGCGGCAGTCGTCAGGAGCATCTGTCCCACCTCCGTCAACTCTGCGCCCGACTGAGTGAGTACGGTCTTACAATCAACCCTGCCAAATGCCAGTTCGGACTTGATACCATTGACTTCCTAGGCCACAGGATTACTAAAGACGGGGCAGCCCCTCTGCCCGCTAAGGTAGATGCGGTCCGCCACTTCCCCCGACCCACCACGATCAAAGGCCTTCAGGAATTCGTAGGTATGGTCAATTTCTACCGCCGCTTTCTCCCTTCAGCTGCCCGGATCATGCGCCCCCTGTTCGCCCTGATGTCGGGTCCGAGCAAGGACATTACCTGGGACAAGGAGTCCGCCGCCGCTTTCGCTCAAACGAAGGAAGCTTTGGCTGACGCCGCAATGCTAGTACATCCCAGAATGGACACCCCTACCGCCCTCACAGTGGACGCATCAAACACGGCAGTCGGTGGGGTGCTGGAGCAGCTCATCGCAGGTCGCTGGCAACCCCTGGCGTTTTTCAGCAAACACCTGCGGCCACCCGAGCTCAAGTACAGTGCTTTTGACCGGGAACTGTTGGCGCTCTACCTGGCAGTCCGGCATTTCAGGTACTTTCTAGAAGGTCGGCCCTTCACCGCGTTCACGGACCACAAACCGCTTACCTTTGCGTTTACGAAAGCATCCGACCCCTGGTCATCCCGCCAGCAACGCCACCTGTCCTACATCTCTGAATACACAACGGATGTCCGGCACGTCTCGGGTAAGGACAATGTCGTGGCGGATGCGCTCTCTCGCCCTACCGTTCATGCCCTTTCCCAAGGGGTAGACTTTGAGGCACTGGCAGAGGCACAGCAGGTAGATGAGGAGATTCCGAGTTACAGGACTGCAGTCTCTGGTTTGCAGCTCCAGGACCTCCCCGTGGGCCCAGGTGAGAGGACCCTACTCTGTGACGTCGCCACCGACCAGCCCCGTCCGGTCGTCCCTGCAGCCTGGCGGCGACGTGTTTTCGACTCCATTCATAACTTGGCGCATCCCTCCATCCGGACAACTGTCCGGCTGGTTTCCAGCAGGTTCGTTTGGCACGGTCTCCGCAAACAGGTCAGTGAATGGGCCAGAACGTGCATGCACTGCCAGACGGCCAAGGTTCAGCGGCACACCAAAGCCCCACCGCAGCAGTTCCATCCCGCCCACCGGCGTTTCGACCACATTCATGTGGATATCGTGGGCCCCCTGCCAGTGTCGCGCGGAGCGCGTTACCTCCTGACTATCGTGGACCGGTTCACAAGATGGCCAGAGGCGGTCCCGCTCACCGACACCACCTCCGAATCTTGCGCCCGAGCCCTGCTCGCCACCTGGATATCCCGCTTTGGTGTACCAGCCCACATTACCTCCGACAGAGGCGCCCAGTTCACCTCCAGCCTGTGGTCAGCTATGGCCAGCCTTTTGGGGACTCAGCTGCACCACACCACTGCCTACCACCCACAGTCGAACGGGCTAGTGGAGCGTTTCCACCGTCACCTGAAGTCGGCCCTCATGGCCCGCCTGTGAGGAGCCAACTGGGCGGACGAGCTTCCCTGGGTCCTTCTCGGCATCCGCACAGCGCCCAAGGACGACCTGCACGCCTCGTCGGCCGAGTTGGTATACGGCGCGCCCCTGGCCATCCCCGGGGAGTTCCTACCAGCCCCGAGGGGGCAAGAGGAAGAACCCGCTGCAGTCCTGGGCAGACTTCGCGAGAAGCTCGGTAACCTGGCCCCCATACCCACTTCACAGCATGGGCGGCACCCGACCTGCGTACCCAAAGACCTACGGAACTGTAGGTTTGTGTTTGTACGAAGGGGCGGGCATCGGCCACCGCTGCAGCGGCCATACGAGGGGCCATTTACGGTGCTCCGGAACAACGGGTCCACGTTCGTGCTGGACGTTGGGGGGAAGGAGGAGGTTTTCACGGTGGACCGCCTCAAGCCAGCCCATGTGGATCTGGCGCAACCGGCCGAGTTTCCGGCGCCTCGGCGCAGAGGCCGACCTCCCAAGCAGGTTCTGGCCCAGGCTGTGGACATTGGGGGGTGTATCGCCGGTTCTGGGGGGGGGTTATGTAGCGCCTCATTTCCTAGCGTATCCGAACCGACTCACAATTAGATAGCCTACGGGGGTTTGCGAGCACAGAGCTTTGGAGCCTCTTCGCCATGGGGGGCCGGTTGACAGAGGCTTAAAAGTGAGGCTGAAGTTTTCGAATAAAGTTTTTTCCTTCGACTGCAGTTACCGACTCCGTGTCGTAATTTTAGCGCTGCTTGTAGCACACCGCTACAGTCTTATAATTTGTTACTCAGGTACTTTATTGACCCTAAAGGAAATTAGTGTTACAGTAGCATTACAAGTGCACAGATATGCAAATATTAGAATAGAAGAAAGAAAGAACAAAAGATAAGTTATATCAAACAGTCTAACAGGAGGTGTTCATCACTTCCTCGGCTAAAGGTTGACTCATTATAGAGCCTGATGTCCGCGGGTAAGAATGAACTCATTTAGCACTCTTTGGAGCAGCACAGTTGTCTTAGTCTATTACTAAAAGTGCTCCTCTGTTTAGCCAAGGTGGTATGCAGAGGGTGAGAAACATTGTGCCGAAATGCCAGGATTTTCGGTAGTTTGTCTTTTTTATACCTTATAAACTATTTCCATGAAACTTTGGCTGATTGGGGAGCTGCTGAATACACTGGTCCTGATGTGTCCCAATTAACTGGAATCTACTGTACATGAAAAACATTTTATCATTAATATAACTAACCTGAGGTATCTGTAACAATTAATTTGTATAGCACTGTTTGATTACTTCCTGCTTTCAACTGTCCTGACTAGTTTGTCTCAAAACAAGTTAATGAAGAGATTTATTAATAGATTTGTTTTAAATTAATTGCATAATGATGCAGAATAATTACAAATTATTTCCATTTCATTTCATTTTCAGCAAGATAACTGATTTTCACATTGAATCAAGATATGTGGGCATAATGAAGGGACTAATTTATCCACAAAATGCTGGTTATTTTATTATTTCTGTGAATAATTTCATGTTACAAAGAAGGTTAGGGAATATTAATTTGCTAAGCTAATTTAACTGTTTCTGCACTTTTTGTAAGGATGAAAGGCTTGTATGTATCTTCATTAATGCTGTTAAACACTCATTGGAAATTTTATTAGGTACAACCTGTACAACTGCTTGTTAATGCAAGTATCTAATTGGCAGATCATGTGGCAGCTCAAGACATTATTTATTTATCCATCTCCCTATCCATCTACCTATCTCTCTTTCTTTTTAAATCTTTTTATTAATTTTAAACAAACATAAGTGAAACATGAATACAGAGAGTTTGAGAGTACATAATTAATAGATTAAATATACATTAAAATAGATGATAATCCATATATATATGATAACCTCCCAAATTCATAGTAATTATGAAAAAAGGAGAAAATAAAAAAAAATCCCCCCCAAAAAAAGAAAGAAAAAAACTAACCAACATGGGCCATTGCATTATGTCAAATATACACAGCAGCGTCAATAACTCCGTAACTCCATCCAAATAATTAAGGATAATAAAAGTAAGGTTTAGGAAAAGTCAGTTTAGCTCATATGAAAATGTTGAATAAATGGTCTCCAAGTTTCTTCAAATTTAACTGAAGGATCAAAGACAACACTTCTAATTTTTTTCTAAGCTCAAACAAGAGATAGTTTGAGAAAGCCACTGAAATATAGTTGGAGGATTAATTTCTTTCCTGTTCAATAGGATAGATCTTCTAGCCACTAATGTGACAAATGCAATCATCCGCCGGGCTGAGGGGGATAAACAACTATTATCCACCATTGGTAAACCGAAAATTGCAGTAATAGGATGCGGTTGCAATTTGATATTCAGAACTGTTGAAATAGTCCCGAAAATATCTTTCCAACAATTTTGCAAACAAGGGCAAGACCAAAACATGTGGGTCAATGAAGCAACTTCAGAATGACATCTGTCACAGGTTGAACCTATCTCTCTATTCATTTTTTCTCTCTCTCTCTCACTATCTCTATCGATATCTAACTATTTAATTTATTGAGATAAAGCGTGGAATAGACCCTGACAGCCCTACAAGCCACACTGCTCAGCAATTGCCCAATTTAATCTTAGTCTAATCATGGGACAATTCACAATGAGCAATTACCCTACCAGCCGGTAGGTCTTTGGACTGTGGGAGGAAACCGGAGCACCCGGAGGAAACCCATGTGGTCACAGGGAGAATGTACAAACTCCTTACAGGCAGCGATGGGGAAAAGCATGCAGACATGGTCAAGGGATTCAGTTATTGTTCAGACCAAGCATCAGAATGGGGAAGAAATGTGATCTGAGTGACATTGACTGTGGGATAATTTTTGGTGCCAGTTGGGGTGGTTTGAGTATCTCAGAAATTGCTGATCTCCTGGGGTTTTCCCACACAACAGTCTCTAGAGTTTACAGAGAATGGTATGAAAAACAAACATAAAAAAACCATCCAGTGAGCAGCACTTCTGTGGGTGAAAATACCTCATTAATGAGAGAAACCAGAGAATGGCCAGACTGGTTCAAGCTGACAGGAATGCAAAAATTGACTCATATAACAATGCATTACAACACTGGTGTGCAGAAGAGCCTCTCTGAAAGCACAACACATCAAATCTTGAAGTGGATGGGCCACAGCAGTAGAATACCACACCAAGTTCCACTCCTGACCCTCACTGAGTGTGGCTTCAGATGAAAAATTGCCTTACACCAGTTTTTGCATGCAAGCAATTATTCCAGTTTACAGTTAAGCAGAGTCAAATGGGTTACAATGACACTGAACCAATAGTCATAGAAAAGTACAGGGCAGAAACTGGCCATTTGGCCCATCTAGTCTGGACCAAACCATTTAAACTGCCTACTCCCATTGACCGGCACCGGGACCATAACCCTCCATACCCTGACCATCCATGTACTTATCCAAACTTCTCTTAAATGTTGAAATCAAGCTTACGTGCACCACTTGTGTTGGTAGCTGGTTCCACACACTCACCATCCTCTCAATGAAGAAATTTCCCCTCATGTTCCCCTTAAACTTTTCACCTTTCACCCTTAACCCATGACTAGGTGTAATCCCAGCCAATCTCAGTGGGAAAAAAACCTGTTTGCATTTACCCTATCTATACTCCTCATATTTTTAATACCTTTATCAAATCTCCTCTCAGTCTTCTGTTATCTTGTTTTGCTAAACCTTCATTGACAGTGGAAGTACCTTTCAGGTCCAAACCAGAAGTAAGTTCGACATGGTGGGGTTGTAGGTAGAAGGCCACGTCAGAAGACTTTGGTTCCCAATTTTCCTGCACGAGATCGTTTTCCATTACCCAGCCAGAAGCTGCGTTGTATTTTCAACCCGACTGTTGTCAAGGATCTAACTTCAGCACTTCCTGAGTGTGATTGGAATGCTGTTGTTAAACACCACAGACCCCATCCTTTTAGTTGGAGGATGTTGAAAGAAGATTCTAAAGGCATTTTATTTTGATGGTATCCATCAGCTGTTACACCAACAGCAACAGGAAGTAATTATATAATATAGGCATAATAATAATAATAATAATAATAATAATAATAATAACCTCCTGCGACTCACTGCCGATCCTTTAGCACTTTTGTCTGTTTCCTTATCGATGTTTGACCCAGCATAGAAGGATTCGAACCCGGAACCACTCGCCTCGAAGTCGGATGTGGAAGCCTTGACACCACCAGCCGGCTCGCACAACACCTGTTGTGATGACGACCATAATTCCGATCGAATCGTCTGCCCCTCTTATCCTTCATTGATACAACCTCAGCAGCTTCAGTCCGCACACATAATACTGCTTAATGTATCCGTTCCTACACACCCAACTAAAGTCCCCGATCCCTGGAATCGTTTCAGGAAAATCCCTTCTGACCTTGTGAAAAACTGGACAGAAGAAGGATCATGGTGACTTCCTTCCTTTATTGTACTTTTTAAACTGTTTTCTCTGTCTGCTTTGCTACTTTCGACAGTACATACCCCCATAGAATCATAGAAAAACGATAGCACAGGAACAGGCCCTTCGGCTCATCCAGGCCATGCCAAACCATTTAAACTGCCTCGTCCCATTGACCCGCATCCAGTCCATGGCCCTCCATACCCCTCCCATCCAAGTACCTATCCTATCCTCTCAATAACGTTGAAATCGAAATCGCATCCACCACTTGGGGCAGCAGTTTGTTCTACCCCATGAGCGAAGAAGTTCCCCCTCATGTTCCCCTCAGATTTTCACCTTTCACCCTTTACCCATGACCTCTGGTTGAGGTATCTCTCAACCTCAGTGGGGGAGAAAAGCCTGCTTGCATTTATCCTAAACTGACAGATCTATTTCCAAAAGTCATGGGCTTTTCCCATTCACTCACTTTCCCCACCGGCTTAAAGGAAGAAAGCAGAGGGTAGTTGTGGAAGGAAAGTATTCTGCCTGGAGGTCGGTGACTAGTGGAGTGCCGCAGGGATCTGTCCTGGGACCCCTGCTATTTGTGATTTTTATAAATGACCTGGATGTAGAGGCGGAAGGATGGGCGAGTAAGTTTGCAGATGACACGAAGATTGGGGGAGTTGTGGATGGAGCTGCAGGTTGTCGAAGGTTGCAAGAGGATATAGACAGGCTGCAGAGTTGGGCAGAAAAATGGCAGATGGAGTTCAATCCAGATAAGTGTGCGGTGATGCATTTTGGGAGGACAAACCAGAAGACTGAGTACAGGATTAATGGTCAGTTACTTAAGAATGTGGATGAACAAAGGGACCTTGGGGTTCAATTCCATACATCCCTCAAGGTCACTGCTCAGGTTGATAGGATAGTTAGGAAGGCCTATGGGATACTAGGCTTCATTAACAGGGGGATTGAGTTCAAGAGTAGAGAGGTCATGTTGCAACTCTACAAATCTCTGGTAAGACCGCACTTAGAGCATTGTGTTCAATTCTGGTCACCTCATTATAGGAAGGATGTGGAAGCTATGGAGAGGGTGCAGAGGAGATTTACCAGGATGTTGCCTGGTTTGGAGAACAAGTCACGTGAAGCAAGGTCAGCAGAGCCGGGACTTTTCTCTTTGGAGCGTAGAAGAATGAGAGGGGACTTGATGGAGGTCTACAAGATTATGAGAGGCATAGATAGGGTGGATAGTCAGTACCTGTTTCGCAGGGCACCAATAGCAAACACCAGAGGGCATATGTACAAAATTAAGGGAGGGAAGTTTAGGGGAGACATCAGGGGTAAGTTTTTTTACACAGAGGGTTGTGAGTGCCTGGAATGACTTGCCAGGGATGGTGGTGGAGGCTAAAACATTAGGGATACTTAAGAGCCTCTTGGACAGGCACATGGATGAAAGAAAAATAGAGGGTTATGGGGTAGTGTGGGTTTAGTACTTTTTTTTAAGGATTATATGGGTCGGTACAACATGGAGAGCTGAAGGGCCTGTACTGAGCTGTAGTGTTCTACAGTTTATTTTGCCTTTCAAATACAAATTTTTGCATTTTTTCACTATTAAATTTTATCGGCCACGTCCCTGTCCAAACCTACCCATCATTCTCTTATCTATCACTATCCTTCTTCCCGTTCGATATTTTGCAATCTGTGGAGGTCAGACTGGGGATACTTTCTCCCCCTGAGAAGTCAGTTTAAACATCACAGCATCTGATGTCTCTGTGCCAATTTTAATGCTAATTCCCGGTAGAAGATTCCAAAGTATTCAGGTCAGGTGACAGTTCAATGTTCTGTTCTCTTCTATAAATGATGCCCAGGAAGTAAGATTGCTTCCTACTCTTTATTCTATGCTGAAGACTGTAGATCTAAATTTAGCACTTGGACTTTTATGAGTTGTGTAATAGCAACAGGAAGTCCATTACTCAATTAATCAATGAAATTACGAGGTGTTCATTCTTATATTTCACTTCCTAAGGCCAGATGGCTTATCCTTTACATAAGGATAGAACAAACATTCTTTAATGATGAACAAGCACATTTTATAATATTGTTAATTTTATTCCTCCCCGTGCTTTAGCTGCGTCGCTAGCTTGATGCTCCGGGTTGAGCATGGAGAGGAAGTGTGCAAGGAGTTGGCCGGATTTCGAACCCAGGACGTCTCACCTCAAAGTGGTGCCGATTCCGCTACCCCACCGGCCGGCATGGAGATGGTATTAATACCGGATCAAATCTACTTGTGCAGACCTGTGCTCAAAACTAGAGATTGGCTAGACTGGTTCAAGCTGACAAGGAGGAGGCAGTAACTCAAATAACCACGTGTTCCAACAGTGGTGGGCAGAAGGGCATCTCTGAATGCACAACAAGTCGAACTTTCAAGTGGATGGGCTACAGCAGAAGAAGACCACGAGCATACCCTCAGTGGCCACTTTATTAGGCAAATTCTGAGAGTATTCATACACAACCTGGTTTTATCATCTCTATCCATTATGATGCACACTCTTGCTGAAAAGTCAC